>NW_008603851.1:23275-83633 GCF_000691845.1 Merops nubicus | reverse complement strand
TCCCTACAGTGAGGCGTGGAGTGATGCCGGGGCTGGGGGACCTGCATCCTGGGCAGCTGGCTGAGGGCAGTGGTGCTGCCCGGCTCCTGCCTCCCCTCACCAGCAGGTTTTCGTCCTGCATTTTGGTTTTGGCATGTGTATTTCGTGCAAAGTATTCAGTCAGTGTTACAGATGTGTGTGCAGAGCAGCGCTGGCGTGCCGGTGAGGATTATTATATTATATTGCTAGGGTTTGGTGGTGTTTTTTTTTTTTTTCTCTCTCATATATTTGGAAAAGCAACACAAAATTACATGTATAAACAGCAACATCTGTTACGGAAGCCTGGCCCAGGAAAATTACTACTTTAGAAAGTCGGTGCAGATACTCCTGTGATTCACTTTCATGCTTGCAGGAGTCACATCATACCCACAGTGCTTTATTCCAGCTACAATAGGTGTGTCTTTTTTTCTTTTACACCCACATCAAATTCTTAAAATAAGAGGTCTGCAAAAGGAAAAAATAACTTGAGTTTATTTTCCTCTGGAGTCCATGGGGCCCTGGAAGTTATTATTAGAGGTGAAGTCATCACAGAGGAGGCTGTAGCCCTTGGGGAAGGGTGTGGGTGATGCTGCTCTTGCAGAAACAGTAGTGGTGTGGTGGTAGTGTCCCAGCGCAAGGGGACCAGCAGGAAGGCTGGAGACGTCCCCATTGACCTCCTGCTCACACCCATCATCTTGGCTGTATGGAAATGGAGTGTTTTGACGTGCGTCCCTTCTCCAATGTGGTGGCACCAGGAGCAGAGTGGATCTGCCCACTCCACCACGTCTGCAGCAGCATCCCTTCTCTGGCTCGCAGTGCCCAGACCACACCAGCAGCTGGAGTGGAGCTATTCTTTTTTTTTAATTTCATATAAAACGGAGTTGGAGCCTCGTTACCATGGAAACCAGCAGCCCTAATTATAAGGAGTTTGATTCACTGGATATAAAAAGCTATAATTCTTCTTTTTCTCTTACCAAAATAGAAATAAAAAAGACATTTCATAAAATGATAACCCCATACCTGACGCAAGGTTAATTCTGGGTGGTTTTGGTATGAATGGTGTCTCAGGAATATACAAAATCCTAGTACTACTAGTGCTGAATGGTAGTGTAATGGTGAGCAAGGCTGGGATCAGCGATACCATCCTTTGCTGCCCATTACTTGTGCTGAGCCACAGCTGCCTTCGGGCCAACACAGAAAACAAATCAAAGTCGTTGCATTCCGAGTGATTTTCCTTTCCTTTTTTTTTTTTTCCTTGCCGTTGCATCGTGTGCAGCACAAAGAAAGGAGATAAAGCCAGAGGGCAGAGGTGAAAATATCCCCTGCCGGGAACTCCGGATTGGAGCCAGGAAAAGAGCTCAGCACCGCTCGGTGCGGGCAGGACTAAAGTCTGAATAGCCCCATTGAGCAGCTGCTGGGCTGGAAGTTAAGCGGTGGCTTAAGTGTTTTGCCAGATCTGCTGGAATTTGCTCCTTTTGCAGACACAGAGGTGAAGCAGCCTTGCGGTTTGCATCAAAACAGGATGCCAGTCAGTATGGAAATAGTGTATAAAGAATGCTGCGTGTCTGCTGAGTGGCCTTTGCACATGATCCCAGAGTTCATCCTCCCCATCAGTCCGTCCTTTGAGGGAAATCAGCTGAAAACTGCAAAAATAGGAGGGCTGTTTTCTGTCCTGGCTTTCTGGTTTCTTTTTCTTCAAGCAGATGGTGAGACGACTGTCCAGCGTGGGTCAGAGCATCGGCTGTATTTGGGTCAGGAGGGTTACCAGGCGGGCAGGGATTTGTGCATGGAATTGATTATTTTATTCCTTTTTTAGAATGTGCTTACTGTGGTTAAAACTCAAATTCGTCTTGTAACACAGATACTTAAATCCTGGCCTGGAACCATAGCTAAGAGGAGAGCATTTAATACTTGCTAAATCCCTATTTCAAATAAACATGTGAAAGTGTGGCTTTCTGGTTTATTGGGGAAGAAACAAAGCCAGTATTTTAGAATATATCCAATTAAATTCTGCAGAGTGGGATTTCACATGAGGATAAATACATTTAGGGCTGTGTCCCTCCAAACATGAAAAGCAGGGACTGTTGAAGGGCTATTTTGGTGTAACTTCATCCACATTTGTCACAAGGGCTTTTTTCCAGCCCTGAATGTTGCTTCCTATGAGCTGGGAGCTTGTCTTCCACTTGGGAAGGGTCAGCATGTTCTTGTGGTATGGCTTCATGGAAAGAGCAAGAGTCATGGTGTTAGGTTTATGGTTGGACTCAGTGATTTTAAGGGTCTTTTCTAAGCTGAGTGATTCCACAACTGCCACCCTTGGTTGTGTCAGTGTCTGCACCATATGGATGAGAAACCAGGATGAGGGAGCTGGAGACCCCGGGGAGGCTCATCCTGCAAACGATTTCCAGTTAATGGTGTCCTGATATCCTTGATTATGTGGCAAATTGTGTGCTTAAAGTTGCGTGCACGGGTGGTTTATCGAAGGCAGCAGAGCCTGCTCCTGTGCTCAGCATTGGTCACGTGTTTAAGTACCTTGTTGAACTGCAGCAAAAGCAGCTAACCCCAGCCAGGACTTCAACTGGGATTTTTCTGGACTGAAAGAATTTTTCTACCTTTTAAATGCCTTGGGATTTTTACAAGACATCCATCTGTGGTTTTAAAAACCCGTCACCATGGTATAGCATATCAATATCTGACAGCTGTGACCAGGTAAGAATTATGATGTCTTGAACAGGATTTATGAAACCACAAATTACCTTTTACCTATTGAAAATTATAACAGCACTAGTGGTTTTGGGCTAATACAAAGGAACCACAGTACTTTTTTCATTTAGCAATCACCATGTGACTGATACAATTTTTTTAACATCCAGGCCCCCCTCCAATGTTTAGAATGAATAAATATATATTGGGCATTAAAAAAATTATAAAACCCATTAGGCAAGAATAGCACGTTAAAATGTATTTTACATGTTTTTCTTAGGCTCAGTTAGCCATATGTTAAAATAAACTTCAGCAATGGCAACAGTTCTTGTTTGAGATTATGTCTTAATAAAATAGTGTGTGGGTGGTAAATAAAAGCAGATACATTTCTGCGCAGGAGTTGAGATTCAGCTATTTTATATGATGTTTATCCACACCATCCCCCTGAGCAGTTTCCACCTGCATCCCCTGGGTTAGGATGTGGTCCTGTTCCCAGCAGGGTCACCAGTGGGGCCAGTGGGCTGTGCTGCTGCCAGGGTGCGTGTGGGGTGGATGGACCGACCATGGGCTGAGCCAGGCAGCTGGGAGCACGGTGCAGGGCTGCTCCTCTGAGGGCATCTGGAGAGCTCCCACATCTCCTAAAATCCTTGTGTAGATGTTTTGCTGGAGAGCAGGCAGGACCTGCAGGGCTCCATGCGTGGAGCAGGCTGTTGCACACAGCTGGGGCTGGACCCAGGCATTGGGAGCATCTGACCCCGTTTCTCCAGTAGGACGTGGCCCAGGGTTGGATTGAGGAGGATGCCAGCTGGGCTGCCTGCTCTAGGCATTTTTCCACCTGCTGGCATGGCATCCAGAGCTTGTAGTGGTGGAGACAGCCAAGAAAAGTGGTCCCATCTGTGCACACACACACAGCCTTGTGACATGGAAGGTGGGGACCACAGGACCTTTACATGCCAGGACCTGGAAGTGGGTGGGTGGAAGGATAACGACAGGACAAGAAAGGTGAGGGCTAATCCATTTTTCCACACTCCAAACAAACCCCAAACCAGATCTAATTCCTCCTCTGATCAGTCCAATGGCCCAATCAGTCCAATGAGAGGAGCTGGCCCAGCATTGCCCACCATCCCTGCTCTGCAGCACGAGGACATCTTGCCAGCTGCTGGAGGAGCCTCACTCGAGTAAAGACCACTGGGTTCACCTCCTGCTCACTTCGATTACACCAGCTGGGACTAGCTCTTGTGGTACTTTACCAAATTTCTTGCTTCCTGACAGCGCTTCACCACTGCTTGTTCCTCATGGAGATGGTTCCTGTTACTGCAGAGATGTTTCTGAGCGCTGAGTGAGGCAGGGCCTTGGTGTGTGTAGGAAGTCCATGCTTGGGCAGGTCTGTGCAGGGTTTGCCAGTGCGTGTACGTGTGGCCTTGCATGCCTGAGCACCCCACAGCGTGCCAAGGTTTCCTTGACACTTGCACATGAGATGGGTTGTGAGCACGGATAGTTAGCTGGGGAGCCAGCAGCTTTAGGACTCTCCAGTGTAGGAGCTGCAGTGTGCTCTTCTGCAGACTTTTTAGTGCATGGCAGCTGATATTTTTCAGATGATGCTTAATTTGCAGGGGTTGGGTGACGGGGGGTGCTGGCAGGTCAGCCTGGTGCCCAGCACTTCATGAGCACTACTTCACACACTGTTTATCTCTGGCTCTGTAAGCACCAGCCACCCTCTGCCCACTTGAATAACCTGCTTTTCTCTTCAAGATATTACTGAGCTGTGGATGAAGATGTTTAGTTTGGATTATTATTCTTTTTTTTTTTTTTTTTAAGTAGGAGAAAATAACTGAAGTCAGCTGGACATGGGATTTTATTCAGGGTTTCTGAAAACCACATCAAATGGTAACGTGAGTGTGATGATGAATTCTGAGAAGTTCATCTCCCAGCCTGATGCAGCTGGTACACTTTCTATTTATGTTTTTAGGACATTGTTTCATGTTGTGTTGCTCTGGTCCCTTCTGCTAGTGTGGTGAAGGCCAGGGCTACACTTTTCATAGTGTGTCCACACATGCTTGTATTGTTTTTAAATTGCATTGCTGCTGGCTTTCTTGTTGGTGAGCAGTGAAGAGAGAATGTTCAGGGGATACCCCTTGGATCCAGCATTTCAACCTTTCAACTTGTTCTGCCCTTGACTAAACAGGGGTTTGCATTTTAACAGTGCTTTGCCCCTGACTCGGGGACCTGCAGTAAATGGCATTTTCATGTGTAAGGTTCTGCTGCTTTCTCCCCATCGTGGTACTGCTCTAGTGAGGTGCAGCACAGCAGGCAAGGAGCAGCTGCATCTGCATTAAAGACAGGCAGTGCAAGATGTCCTGATGCCAGTCACCAGCCTAGGGGCTGGGAAGGAGACTGGTCCTCCCTGGGGTCAGTCTGAGGTGTGTGCCCTCACCTCCTGTGGTGCCCTGGCCCCTCCAGCTCCACCCTCCTGTCAGACCCATCCCTGTGTTATTTACCTTCACTGCTGATCATTTACTTAACTCTGCATTTATTCAGGGTTTAAGTCCTGCAGCCTGTTGTAGTTGGTGGGGCTGCAGTGTTGTGCTGAACTGGAGACAGATGGTTTTGAAAGGGGGACCACACACAGAGACCTGCAGCAGTCAGTGGTGCTGGCCGTGCAGGGTCCCCCAGGGATACTGGTGGGTGGGAGGCAGTGCCAAGGCTGGGACCCTTTGCTGAGCTGCCCAAAGCACAAGATTGGGAGAGGCAAAGGGGATGTGCTGGGTACAGTGGGAAGCATCTCTCCTCCAGCTCACCCATCTCTATTTTTCCACGTGGTGTGGAGTTTTTCCTAGAAGAGCAGTGGAGTTTGCTAGGTCCAGCTCCATGCCCCATGGGGTACCTGTCACCAAAAAAAAGCCCTTTTTGCTGCAAGGGAGGGGATGGGAAGGGGCTTCATGGAGTGATGGCTGGACCCATCCCTTTCCTTTGCAGGCAGTAGAGGGAGTGGGGACAGAGCCAGGCAAAGGCTTTCTGCTGAGCTGATAGAGTGCCCTGTTATTAAGCGTTGTGGCTGGACGTGATCAGCTCAGCACTTGCCATGGCGTCTGGCACACGTTGGCATGAACATTGGGTTAATTCTCTGCCCAAATGCTCAGCCAGTTCGTTTCATCTCTTGGAGCCAGGAGAAAGATGTCCCCAGTCCTGATCCCTAAAGAGCTTGTGGCTCCTTGGTGTGAAGAGCAGGAGAGCTCTCGGAATGGGTGAGGAACCTGGAGAGGGAGCCACAGGGGTTATTCTCCACCAGGAGACCCAAAATCTGAGCCAGGACCCCCCTGGGGTCATACTTCAACCTGACCTACATGGCTGTAGTGGTACTCAGATAATCACCACACCACATCAGCCTGTCTCCCTGCACCCACTCTGGCAGCTGTCCCTGCGGGTGAGCTGTAGGTGGGGAGGATGTAGTCCTGGCTCCTGAGAGATCAGGCTCCTCATGGTGCTTACAGGTGCTGGTAGAAGTGAAAGGATCACTCCCAACTGCTTTTGCTCTTTGGGTTTATGCTGGTGGAGGGCCTAGAGCACAAGTCTTATGAGGAGTGGCTGAGGGAACTAGGCTTGTTTAGCCTGGAGAAAAAGAGGCTCAGGGGAGACCTCACTCTCTCTAACTACCTGAAAGGAGGCTGCAGTGAGGTGGGGGTTGCTCTCTTCTCCCAAGTAACAAGCGATAAGACAAGAGGAGACAGCCTGGAGAGGTTTAGGTTGGATATTAGGAAAAAAATTCTTCGTTGAAAGGGTTGTCAAGCACTGGAACAGGCTGCCCAGGGAAGTGGTGGAGTCACCATCCCTGGAGGCATATAAAAGAAATGTAGATGTGGTGCTGAGGGACATGTTTTAGGGGTGGATTTGGCTGTACTGGGTTAATGAATGGAGTCACCATCCCTGGAGGTATTTAAAAGACATGTAGATGTGCTGCTGAGGGACATGTTTTAAGGGTGGATTTGGCTGTACTGGATTAATGGTTGGACTTGAAGATTTCAAAGGTCTTTTCCAACCTATGTGATTCTATCATAAGCTTGTTCTCTCCTAAAGAGGATTATGAGGTCTTAAGAGTAGAGATGTCACCCTTGGCATGCATTTGTATGGTGTCTGCTTTGCAGTTAGCCTTTCTCCTAAGGTGTAGATGCCCTTCCTTCAGCCTGTGCCCTAGCTGTTGGAGATGTAGGGTAGAACATCCTGAAGTGATGATCTTGCAATCATGAAACACATCTTGGTGACCTCAGATCATGAGCCAGAGGCTGTGATTCACAGGAGCCCTCTGATGGGATTAAAGATTTATCCACTTGGATTTCTGGAGACCTCTAAAGAAGGAAGAAGCCACTGGCAAACAGACCTGTCCTCTCTTGCCCAGTCCTGCAGATGGGCAGTAGTCAACATGGTGGTCAGTGGTTTTGTGAGCTGCCAGGAGAGGCAAGAGAATGTGCTGACCATGTGAAAGCACAGGGTTGTGCAAAGGCTTTCTCATCTCCCACGTGGAAATTGGTTTGCAAGTAGAAACAAGGGATCTGGGAATGGTTCTGCAATTAGAAACTCATCTGCCCGTGACTCTGGTGGGATAAAGCAGCTTCACACCTTCCTTAGAGTAAGTGGCAAGGTAACAAATGCTGGGATCCTGGCAGCTGGATTAAGGGTGATTATCATAGGATTTTAGGAGAATTAACATGGCAGTAAAATCAAAAAGAAACCCTGGGAAACAGTGAGAAGCACAACAGGAGAAGACCTGTCCTGTCCATCTTCCTAATGACTGTGCTTGCGAGTGCTTGGCCTGGTCTAGTCAAAGCAGAATGGGAAGCTGGAGAGGGTCTGGTACCTGGCTGTGAACCTCTGGTACATGGTTGTGGTGGGAGAGGCAGGATGAGATGTCTCAGGGTGTAATTCACCCAGTACAAAACAAAATATGATCCCGGGTTGTTGGTTGTGCTGCAGCCAGGATGTTGTTACGTGCATTTTTATGAGGCATTTTATCTAGAAGTGCTTTTTGTCTCGAGGACCCTTTAAATTGATTTTCCACATCAACTTCTTTTTATAATTGCATCATGTTTACTGATTGTGGCTCATGATAATATCTGAGTGTTGTAACTGTGAGGCAGGCAGCCTTTCTGGGGAGGCTGCGTTCAATACACACCATGCACAGGAACAGAGACAGTCGAGTAATTAGCTTGCACCCAGCCTCAGTAATGAAGTGACTCAAAGGTCATTTTTCCAGGGAGTTGCACCTCACTTTGGGCTCTGCCCAGGGACAGGTAGAGGAGAGGTTATCTTATTCCCATCAGCTGCAAGTCTGCTTATGTGGGAGATAAAAAGCAGCAAAGTGGAGCAAATGTTCAAAGCTGAACTAGGAAATAGAAATAAACAGGAAAAACAAAACAAAACAACCCAAAAAAACCCAAAGCAAAACCAAAAAGAAAAAAAGCTCTTTATTGAAATATTTTATAAACAGAAGTAGTAACACAGATGAATAGCAAATGAGTTTGAAGTCATTAGTGAAGTAAACAGGATTTGAAATATTTTTTCCTATGGATTTCTTTTTTTTAACTATTGGTACCAATCCTGTATCAGTTGCCCAGTCAGTCATTCAGGGAATACCATTTTACTGGAGAATAGTCTTTTTCATCACCTCAGCAGCTGATCCACAGTACAAACCTGTTTCCATAATATTTTAGGTGTCATTTCACTCAACTCCTCTTCCAAGGCTCCATCCAACTCTGGGATAAAATGATGACACAAAGCAAAAAGTTATCCTGACTTCACCACAATTTCCACTCAGAAAAATGTGCCTTTTCAGAACCAGTTTGGACTTGCAGAAAATAACTTTGTGGGTTTGGGTGGCTCATGGTGCCTAGTGAGCCTTGGTGCAGTAAGGTGCTTGGAGCTTGGCAGCTCCCTGGTAGCAGGCTGAGGTTTCCTCTGATTTATAGTTTTATATGCATTTATGTGTATTTCCCCATCAAACTTTGCCACAGTTCTCAGCTTTTCTGCCCAAGTGTGGGTGCAAAGCTTTGCAGGCCTGAGTTTGGACGTTGCACTTTGTGCCTGTGATTACTAAAGAGTATTTACATAAGTAAGAGGGTGGAATATTGCTTACAGCCCTCGTTTGGTGTAGAGTAGCTCTCCAGTGACATGCTGTTTATACTGAAAAGGAAAATAATGATTAAATGAAATGGATAAGCAAATAGATTGGATTTGGCAAACATACGAGAAACAGAGCAGAAGTCAGATTCTGGAGCTGTGATAATAATTGAAGTCGTTTTCAGGTGTCCTGGTTTGCCTCTGGTTCACCATCCCAGGACAGGAGGAGCAGGGATTCAGTGACCTGCCCTGTGGGAACCTCGGGAACTCTGGTGGGAATTCCACCCCGTGGTGAACACTTCTGTTAATCACTGATGAGCAGGACGTTTTACAACAGCTTTGGGAACAATGTGTCAATGGCAACTGAGCAAATTCTTAATTAGGTTTATGGAGGGGTGGAGAACAATGTTTTTGTTCCAAGATCTGTTCCTTCAACACACAAGTGCCAGTTTGCACTGGGATGCTTCACTAACATGACCTAATACTGGCCTCATTATTATATGGCCTTTCTCAATGATTTTTTATTCATTCCAAGATTTTATTTGTTCCCTTTACTATTTGAAAGGAAAGAGCCAAGTCTGACAGTTTGATGATTTGACGTATATATTGAGATCTGTGTACTCTGATTATCCCCCCGCTCCAGCTCCAAAATGGGTTTGTTTACTCTGAGTAGAGGTTTATGTAGTGCACATAGAAGTATTATAAAAATTAAAGCACTTTTGCATTTGTTTTCCTTGCTGTCTGAGCTCCAACCTTGCAATCCATCCCAGCCATCCAGAGCTGGGAGAAGAATTTGGTGGGGCAGAAGTAAGGTGTGGCAATCCTCACTGAAATTCTCCTAAGATAGAAAGCCCCATTCTGTGTCAATGAAACACCTCATGCTCAAAAAAGGCACAAATTAAAGGGGAGCTGTGATAAAGTCACCTTGGAAAAATGTATGCAATATATCTATGTGCTATAGATGTACTGTATCTATACTATTCTTTTTATTCTATTTCATTTAAAAAGAGCTTTTCACAGTCTCTGTTTACGAGTGGTGTGGTCCCATCTGGAAATCATTTTCAGATGCGCATCCTACACAATAGATCACTATTTTGCTGTTTAATATGAGTCCAGTTCCCCCGAGCATACGGTGTATCCAGGCACTGGATGTATTTTTTATCATCTATATTGCTTTGTTAATACTGCACAAACTGACCCTGTCGCTGTGCAGCCGCTTTTGTGTGGTCGGTGTCAGCTCTTGCAGCCAAATGAAAGCCTGTGCCAAGGAGCTGAGGTCACAAATCTGGGCCTGCAACATGCTTATGTGGCTGTTAACCACCATTGGCTAATTAAAGTTGGATTCCCATTTTCTAACCCTGTGACCTGACAGATTACTGGAGGTTTTTGTTTGGTTGGTTGTTTTGTTTTGTTTTTAAATCAAAATAAGTGTCAGGCTGAGAAGTCTGAAGAGAAGTGTTCTTCTGTGATGGCTGAAGATGGCATTGCCATCCTCAGGGCCCATGCACTTAATCTGAGATTCTAATCTAGGCCCTTTTTTGACATCCATGGCACTGATCTGATTTAGATGAACCCCAGTTCTCCTCAAGGTGGGAATGACTTGTTTTTCATACATGATAAAAATGGGAATGACTGCCTCTGGAATTGTGTAGGAGAAGATGGGAAGTTCCCAGTGCAGATGGATGAACGTGTAAGGGGTTCAAACCCCTCTCCTACTCCAGAAAGAAAAGAAACTAAACCCATACACAAAGCTGTGCTGGAGCCAGGAAGGAGGTGAAGGGGTGCGTGGGCTTGACCTCGCTAAAATCCAGCAGGATTTGTAACTTCAGTGAAGGAGTGTTTGAGCCTTTCTCTGTGTTTGTCTGGAGGACTGATGCTCACCCAAGAAACCATAGAAACAACAAATAACAATGACAGGACTAAATGGCTTGCTCTAATCAAAAGCAGACTGTTGTGGTTGCATTTGAGCACTGTCATTACAAGAAACTCTGTAATGAGGTTCTTTTTTTCTTTTTATTTGCATCAAATAGATTCCCTGTTTTAACATGAATAGTCTTCTGTGGAGCCCCAGGTAGTCACAAATGTGATGGTGCTGCTTCAGTCTTGGGGGAAGCTTTCCAGTTCTACTTCAATCACCTGAGACAGTTGTGCTAGGCAAACTGAAAGCACGAGCTGCATGGAAAATAACACACAAGCTTTGCTGTTGATGAGTGGTCCATAGTCTGTCCCTTTGAAGACCTGGAGCTTTGAGAAATAGCTATAGATCTATAGAGAGAGACATATATACAATGTAATATATATATATAATATGTATATTGACTTATTGCACTCTGGTTGTGATGTTGAATGCCCAGAGCATCTGGGAAGGTAAAGATGGAGCATCTTACTTCATGTGCTTGAAACCCTCCTTGTAGGTAACTTTGGATTTTGGTAGGTGATAATTTGGTTTATTCATAGGGTAATAGTCTTCTTAACTGGAATGTAAGTCACCAAAAGTACTAGGGCTAATTATTTTTTTTTTTTGAAGGGGAGAAAATGTACCTCAAAGATGTGTGTTGACATTCTGTCTAGCCCCAAAAACTCAAATCCACTTGGGTGAGCTGAAACGCTCTTGCAGCCTTGGCTTTAAGAAGCATCAGTGAAAACAGATTCTGCGGTGTCATTAGTTTAGTTTGGAAACAGAAAGCATATTTATGATGGATGGAGTCTATCCCTGTTTGGCATAAAATGATGCCTGGGACTCGCAGGGGAGGTGTATGCCTGCCTTCTCACCCTGCATCACCACAGCACCGCTTCATCAGGACTTCACCTCCATCTCCAACAGCTACTCGAATGCAAACTGTCCACCAGCTTCAACCTCACGTGTCCCCAGGGTGTCAGCAGGGATCACGTCTGCTCGTGTGTCGGTTGTACCAACAGATAATCACACCTCACTGGTGTGTTGCATGGATTTGAGACCCCCTGCACTGTGGAGGTGGTGGCTGAGGCTTTGACATTGAGTCAAGAAACCTTTAAACCCCAGCCAGGAACTGTGAACAAAAGCTATACTTTTGGAGCATTATAAGCACAGTCGTGGTGGCATGATGTGTTTCTGGTGGAGGTGCAGTGAAGAAGCAGTGATGTGAAGAGGGTGCCCTGTCTGAATTAAATCACAGTGGCTGGACCTCTGGTGCCAAAGGCTTGAAGAAAGCCTCCAGAAAGGATGGACGGTGGGGTTTTGCTTGTGCTTAGGGAGAGCCAACCGTACCAAGGGGCTTCCTAGAGGAACTGAGGAGAGACTAGTTCCCTGGAGAAACACCTACTTATTTCTCAGGACAGATATAATGTGGTGATCCAGGTCGATTTGCTGTGGGTTAAAGCATGGAAAGATCATGATTATTTCCTTTGCCTAAAAGCTTAGCATGCAAGGAGCACGTGGTGTCCTCCAATAAAGCACAACAATGAACACTAAGGGGATGTTACAAGTATTTTCATTACTTTTCCCCAGTGTGTTTGTCCATTTCCTGCTTTTAGTTATGTCTGATGGACCTATAAAAGCAAGGAGACTCAATGAAACAGTACATGAGTAGCTCAGGACTCTGTTTAATGGGGAAGGACAGAGTTTCTCTGAGGTTTCCAGAAACAAAACTGTGAAGCCAATTCATGATTCTTTGGTTCCAGTTAAAATTTTGCATCCCTGCCAGCTAAGCACTGTGATCACCCTGGGGAGGGAGCAGGGCCCCAGGTTGGGGCTTGGTTTATCCCTCAAGGGATGTTTCTCCAATGAACATCCCACGCAGGAGCACCAGTGGGAGCAAGGCAGCTGAGCTGTGATGGCCAGCTGCATCCTTGGCCTGTTTTGGTGCTGCATGAAAGATTTCTTTTTTCTTCCCCCCCCCTCCCCATTTTGTTATTTGCCAGCCCCACTTAATTTAATGGGACTATTTCCACTTAATAATTTCCCAGAAAAGAGTTGTTAAAGCAAAGTCTCTCCTTGTTTCTGCAGTGCTGTGTGTTCACTCCATCTCCCAGGCCTTCCCTCATCAGCTGAGACATTGGGTCAACATGCTGGAGTGATGCATCTGTACACTTTAGCACACGTTTAGAGTGGAAATGAAAAGCCTTTTTCAGGGCAAGAGATACCTTGTTAAATTCAGTGTTTAGTTTTCAAGAATCCAGAGAGCTCGCAAAGTTTTGGAAGACTTAAGCCTCGTGTCAGCTTTCATTCTCTTTTGGCACCCAGATATTAATTATGGGTGAGGTAAGCAGTGATGCTGATGAGCCCATTCCCACCCCTAAATGCATACGAAGAGAGAACGAGTGTCTTGGCTGGAGCGAGCACACACTGGTGCTCTGCTCATGTGAATCCACATATCTTTGAATCGATGCACAAGTCCACATGTCACCATGTTAAGTTCTTAATATATTTAGCATATGTGCCACGGGAGCTGGAAATAATAGAATCAAAGTGTAATTCAGAGAGCAGCCATTGTCAGTGCAACTTAATTTATCCCCCTCATTGTCCGCATCGTTTGTGATTTTGACTGCAGGCTGCTGTTGGGCAGATGACAGCCGTTTGGTGGATGGTGGTGTTTGGACGTTGGGTTGAGTGCAGCTGTTTGGGGCAGTAACATGAACTTTGAAATTCCTTTTTCACAATATTGGTTTTCTGCTGTTCATGTTTATGGTGTCTTGGAAGTAGAATGTGCTTTTGCACATGATTTTTTACATTGTGGAGAAGCGGTCCAAGAGTATTTGGTATTAACAAGATGTTTTTTAATGGGAAACATCTCTGTGGATACAGACTCAAGTTTTCATTATTGCATGCTCGGTTACTACCAACCGTATGCTCATTTCAGCAGATGCATCTTCACCATCTCCACCCATTCCCTTCAGTTTGTGTTTAATAGGATGATTTGTTTGGTTGTGAGTCTTGGAGGATTTCAAGAACTCCAATTTGCAGTAAGAAATAAGGGAGTAATAAATTTTGCAGAAGTTTGTGTGTGCTGTGTGCAAGGTACAGGAATTACTAACTGTTTGGTCAGATATTGGCATAACCTGGGCTCTTACACACCAGTAAATGACAATGTGATGCTGCAGCTGTTTTCTTCCACTGCTTCTTCCTGCATGTACATGTGGGTATAGCCAAGGTCCAAGACAAGCACAGTTACCCACAGGATCAATGCACCTACCCCTTGGGGCTTGAGGCTGGAGACCTCACTGAGAGATCTTGCATCATTAAGGGGGCCGTTAAGAGACCTTGCATGAACCCTTCTGCTGTGAAGACTTGATTGAAATATTGACTTTATATCTTGTGTGCAGGTACTTTCACAACAGACTCCTCATTTTATACCATTCCCTGCTCTTGAAAAGAGATTTGCAAGGTGTTAACCATTCATCAGAGATTTACTATTGAATGCTGTGGTTGTTCAAAGTTCCCAGCAGTTGTTGGCTTTGAATCTTCCTGATCCATGTTGCAGAGATGCAGTAATTGTTATAGCAGGGAACATCTTGGCCCCCGCTGCTGCCTGGGTTTGTGTGGTGGTGCCCGAGCACTTCGGCCACCTGCTGAGAACTCCAATACTGTTTTGCACACAGGTGAGCAAAGCCTTTTTAAAATGCTTCTAGCAGTGCTGTATTAATCATGAAAATTTGTTCTTTTCCTACACCGTCCCTACACCTTGGGTTTTTAAAAGCCAGCTGTGCCCAGTGCTTTCCTGCAGTGGCTGCAGACATTTGTTTTGAGTGTCTCTCTAGACTTCATATGGTTTGATAAACATCGTCCCTCCCTCTCTGTTTCCTGCAGTGATAATGGATAGGAGAAACATTAATAAGCAAATTCAGACCGATCTATCAAATAAGGGAGTTGAAAGGCATGGAGTCTTTCTCCCACTCAGCAAACAGATGTGAGATATTAGGGCCGCGAGTCACAGACCTGCGTGAATTTAATGGAGAGGTTCTCATCATTCCCAGGGCCTTTGCCTGGAGTTGTAAAATAAATTATCCTCAGCAATTTTAATATTTCATGAAATCTTGCAAAGTGATGGCATTCTGGGCAGATTAATACAAAAGCTATAAAATTCACATGTGCCATATGTTGTATGAGCACCAAATGGTACGCCTGGGATTCTTACCATCAATATCATTTTAATGTTGGCTTCAGCAGTGATTCATGACATACTCATCCCCAATGAGAACCTCGATAGTGCAAGTGGAGTTACTGCAACGTGCATTTGCTCTATGTGACTGTTTTTTTGACTGGTTTTATGAAAAACCACCATACGTGGTGTTTGCTGAGGGTTTCAGCAGGCTCCCATCTCAGCACCATGCTGTAAAGTCTCTGTCACTCTCTGTTAAATAGCCAGGCTCAATTACACCAGGTTGGTGCTTTGGTGCAGACGTGAGCTCTTTGACAACACTCACATCCATGTTAATGAGCTGTCTTGGGTTTCTACATTCTCTTTGTTCTAGCAGCCTCCCCAGGCTCCTCGCATCTAAGCAGCCCTGGATGGAAACAGCAGTGCAGATGTGAACCTGATGAAGCTCTCTTGGCCCTCCTGATTCTGAAGTTTATTTGGGAGGTGTTGTACCCAGCCAGCTCTATTGGGTGCTGTTTGTAAACTGGCAATATAAAAAACAACTATGCTTTTGGTATTCCTCTGGAACCTGTGTAAACCTCTTTAGAAGGGGATTTGCCAGCTGAGTTTGGGTTGGGGTTTTTTGTTCATTTGGTTTGTTTGGGTTGAGTTTTTTCCTTGAAAACCCTGCCGGTACCAGGGCCATGCTGTACCACATAATCACAGCACTGCTTGCTACCTGGCTCTGCATTTTCATCGAATACTTTGGTTGGAAGGAATCTTTGAAAGGTCCCTATTTTGTCCTCCCTTTTCTCATATGGTGCATCTATTCATCTCAGAGTCATCCATCACTTCTTGGGTCTCAGCCTGTCTCATACAGGTTAATTTATGGAAAGGGGATGCTGCAAGAAGCCACCCAGGCATTTTGACATGCTGTGGTCCCCTGCATTGCCTGCATCCCACAGCAGCAAGTCCTGGGTCCCTGTGGGGCAGCCAGGATAACTTGTTCCTGCAGCTGGCAGGAAGACGATGGCATGGCTTGGGATTGATTCACTCCCTGGGGAGCTAAAGCCATTTCTGGACAGGGATTTGGGAAGGCAGATGCCTTTCCAGCCGGTGTGGCTTCAGGAGTTTGCTTGCTGTATGAGACTGCCAGGTGATGGGGATATTTTTATTATAATTATCTTAATGCACTTTTAATCTGGAGGTTATTCTGCAGCTCGCAGAATGGTTTAAAAAATCCTGTCCCGTGGGCTTTCCTGTGTGCTGGGTTTTAGTACCATTAATGGGGGGCACCAAGCTGTGTGTATTTTTCTTTCTGTGTCCCCTGGTATTTAACCTAACAATCTAATGTGCTTAAAATAGCTAATGCTCTTCCAATGGCACAAATTCAATTTATTTGTTAAATATTCAGTTTTCAGTTTTTCAGGCTGCTGATTTTTCTCTACAAAACATGCCTTGTGTTGAGAAAAAAAAAAAAAAATTAAATATAGTTATTACTTAGGAAAGGGAACATTAGTTGAGAATGTAAGATTTTGTAGGAATAAGCACATTGCTTAGCCACTGGGCACAAGTGTTTAGCCCAGTGGAAGGGCAGTTGTTGTTAGTGTTTTTTTTCCCTTTGCACTCTGATTTCATAGATGCCCAGGGAAAGTCCAAGCGGAGCCCAAGCCCTGGCTGTTGGGCATGCAGAAGAAGAGATGAAGCCCAGCAGTCTGGGTTGGCACTGTTAGCTTACAGCCCGTCTCTTGGATACCTCTCGAGATAGAAGTCAAAGGTCCCTGAAAGGCATCTAATCAAGGCAATCCAGGAGCAATTAAAAGCAGGCAGGTGTCTGTGCTGCAGAGTGGGCTGTGGGCATTAATGAGTAAAGCATTAGGAAGCAAACAGTGGAAAGCACTGGCACTGAGGTTCAAAACAGAAAACACGTTAAGCGTATTGATGAGTGTCACCTCCCGCTGCCTGACGTGCCCAAAGCCCCGTGCAGCCCCTCGGTGCCTCCTGGCCAGGGGGACAGAGGTGTGAGGCTAGTGCTGGGAGGAGTGTGGGCACCTCACAGGGCTCGTTAGCCCTCAGTGGGGTACAAGCCTCGGCTGGGGTCTTGCTTGTCCCCTGGGTATCCTTTCTAGGCAGAGGCTGCCCCAGCAGTGGTCCCCTCCTCTCCAAATCTTCTTGGTCTGGGATGGAAAGGCGGGAGGTAAAGACAGGCAGGGTGAAAGCAGGGTTGGGCTTTGCAGTGGTGCTGGCACGGCGCTGGGCATGGTCCCCAGCCCTGTGGCATGCCCTGCGCTGACAGGCAGCTCGGTAGAGTCGTTGGGTGGGCTGAGGCACGCTCACATTTTGCTTTGGCTGCACAGTCGTGGGGTATCGCTTTAAATAGGGTTTCTTGATGGGATTTCCACTCTTGCCCACTCCCTCGGGGTTCCAGTGTGTCTGAGGCAGAGGAGCAGGTTCCCTAGGGCAGAGCGATGCAGTCCTGCGCCCGCTCGCCCGTCCCCCGTCCCCACCCACATCGGCTCCTCCTGGGATGTCCCACCCTGGCGTTAGCCACCCATAGAACTAGAAACTTCACAAGCCTGAAGGACTGTTGGGGAGAAAAAGATGCAGCTGTGGAAAGGACATAGGGGTGTCACTGTGCCAGACCCACTGAGGCCAAGTGAGGGTTCAGCCAGGATCCTGGTACGGAGCCCAGCGGGGGTGTAAAGATGTACGGTGGGGGTGTTGGGAGGAAACTCTCCAGTAAACAATGCAGCTACAGGGAGGAGAGAAGCCATGGGTGGGTCAGGCAGCCCTGGCCACCCCCAGAGCTGTTGGTGTTTGTCATCCTTCTGGTCCAGAGGCATCAGTTTGGGTGTTCTGGTGGTATCGCTGAGATGGACGGGTTCCCAGCTGGCAGGACACTTGGAGGTTAATTTGGAGCATCCTTCCACTCTTTCAGCAGAAGGACAGCAAGCCCTAGCAGTGTTTTGTGTCTAATATCAGTTGGCCAATACAAGAAAAGTGATGTCAGAAAAACCATCTTTCAGTGACAATATGATTAATTCCTTCTTATGGGGGGAAAAAAAAAAGGTTGGGGATTTTTCCCTTTTTTTTTCCCCATTACCTAAAGATGGTCTGACAGTAAAGAACTCATGATTAATTGCACCAAAAGAAATATAATAGACGCTTTTTCTTGGCATCATCTGTATTTTGTGTGATTTTGCTGTTATCTCGTTGGCTCAATGCAGAAAAATTATCTCTGAGGCCACTGCAAGGGATGTTAACTTCTTTTTCCTTATTACAGATTGATCTTTGGTATCTGCTTTTCTCTGGGAGCTCCTTTATTCCCACAAGTGAAAGAAACCTTCTGCTGCTTTCCATATATTGCACTTAGGTAGTTTAACACCTTTTGGAGCCTGTATGGGAACATTTAATAAAGACTCAATGATTGCCCTATTTTGAAGGTTGTCTGATAGGAGAAATTATATATTGTTTTAATAGTTGAATATATCTATGCTGTTGATTTCAGATAAAACAATATTCTTCTAATAAGGCAGACAAATGATATATTTTTGTTGTTGTTTATATCCTCTGAAGTGTGAATATTTTTCCATCTGTGGTTTCCGGTAAAATGGATTTTCAATCTCTCTGAAATTTCTGCCCAAGTCCCAGGCATATTTGCTTAAGAGTAACCAGAGTATTACCCAAATCTCTGTTCAAAGCAAGAGTGACCTTACCAGCGGTAGAGCAATAATTGGATTATTTTCAGAGATGTGGGAAGATTCACTGAAGTAACAAAAGAAGAAATACCAGATGATAGCACCACTTGTCTGCAGCACTGTAAGCTGCAGCACTTTCCATACAATAGTTTAATAGCTTTGCATATTATGAATACTGAGTAAGAAAGGCAGAGACTTGGGGAATAAACGCTGCCTTGCAGTTTGGGCTGATGCACGTGCTTGTGTGGGGGGTGTTTTTGTTGATTGCTATTGTTGTTGAAGTAGGTTAGTCCTGATGTGGTGCTCTGTAGGTCTGAACTGGCACCTGGGGCAGTGCCCACCTTTGAGCCTCTCCTTGATGGTACAAGCAAACACACAACCCAAAATGTCCTGGCTCCTGGTGTGGTGAGGCTGTGGCTGGGCCAGCTGAGTGTCCTGGGTCCACGCTGCACACAGCTTGGCTGTGGTTGGCTCCAAAGCCATCTTCTCACCAGAGCTTCCTCAGCAGTGTGGGTGCCAGTCAGCCAGCAAACCCCGTGGGCACGAGCTGCCCTGGGGGTGCAGGAGCAGCACCCCCATGCACCCCGGGGCAGAGGCTGGCGGGGTTTCTCCCTGAGAGGCTGGGCTGCTGTGCAGACAAATTGGAAACCGTTTGGAAGAGCAAATCCATCCCGGCCTGATTGCCTCGCTCTCTGCTTTTAATTGTAATGAATTATGTGGCTCAGCACGGCGGGGTGCCGAGCCTCTTGGCTGAAACTCGTGTAATTCACGTAAGTGTTTACACAAAAGCCAAGTAAATGTTAAGCTTCCTACAGATTTCAATATCCATGAACCCTTGTTTGCATTCAGTTTGGGAGGCCGGCGGAAGCCAGGCAGTGTCTGGGCAGGGGACGTCTGCACGCATGGGACTTGCACGTTTTAAAAGATAGATTAAAAAAGAAGGTATAGAATCGTAGAATTGTTTAGGTTGGAAAAGACCTTTAAGATCATCAAGTCCGACCATTAAGCTAACCCTCCCAAAAATATGACCTTTAACTGTCCCTGGGGTGGATTTTGCGGTGGATGTCTGTCTGGTTCTCCCCCCAAGATAGAATCCTGTATAATTTTGGTTTATTAAGAGATGCTTAAGGGCACAGGCAAGTTTTTGCCTCTTGGCCACTCAAAAAGAGACTACATCGAGGCTACTGGTGTCCTTTGAAGTTCTCCCATGTGCCCACATGATGCTCCTAATTACTGCAAATGAGCCTTCTGCAGCACAGGCTGCTGAGTAATTCAAACCAGCACTGCTCGCCAGATGGGACCCCTCCCAGGCTAGACCCTGGCGATGTCTGGCCCTGTGACAGTGGCAGAGAGCACGTCACACAAGCAGGACGAGACATTGACCCTGGCCTCTGATGGCTCCTGGTGGTGGAGCAGAGGTCCCTTAGCCTGGCTGTGCCCTGCCAGGCTGAGAGGTGACCCTTGGCTCTAACACAGGGTCTGGCTTCCCAGAGCACCAGGTCTCTTGGCTTCTCCTTGACCTGAGAAGAGCTGAAATTAGGGACCCTGCCCATCAGCCAAGCCCTTGTTGTTGTCCTGATGGGGCCAGGTTCTCTTTGAAATGACAAAACCAAGCCAGTCTGTTAGAGAATTTGCATTAAGACAATCCCTTGGGCACAGTGCAGCCAGGAGATCTGTATACCTGGATGTAATTTTATTTTTAGAAAGCACATTAAGGAGCATAATGACCTCATTACCGTGCTGGTTGCAGCCCTGCCTGCTTAAGAGTATTTAATTGTTTTCATTCCCTGTGCACGGCCATTTTAGTGGATAGGGCAAAAGCAGGGGAGAAAGGGAGTTTGTGCAACTGGAAACAAGAAGGATGCTGAAGCAGAAAACAAAATGCTTGTCTTCAGGTATCCCTGTAATATTCCCTCCCCAAAGCATCCCAATGTTCAAGGATCCTGCCATGTTTTGGAGCCCTTTCCTCCAAAGAGGAGAGGTGACTTTTCCTCCCATTGCTTTTTGAGGAGACAATTTTTTTCTTCTTTTAGGTCTTTCTCCTGAAAAGAAAAAAAAAGTGCTTGAAAGGCAACCCAAGGTCCCAATTCATCAGCTGGCAGTGGAAGCTGGGATTGAGGGGAGGGAGGAGAAGTGGCAGTACTGTGGTAGTGGGAACACTGACCCTTCCCAGCTGCTCTCCAGGGGTTTCACTAGTGCATGCTTGCCTTGAGTATTTTTAGCCACTCCTGTGCAAGGAAGAATGTACAAAAACAGGTAAAAGAGAGAGGAAAAGGGATGGGGGGGGGGGAGAAAGGCACTTAAGTTTCTCTGGCAGTGGTTTTCTAAGGAGCCCTGGTCCTTCAGCAGTGGAAAAATCTGCAGAAGATGTAAATAATCTTCAGGATTGTGCTAAAGCCAAGCTTCAGTCATTTTCCTGGAAAAAAAAAGTGCATGAGGACTGTTCATTTCATAACAATCAACCAGAATTTCTCTAGGGCTTCTTAAATTTTCACGAAAAGGATCAGTTGTCTTGAAGAGAAATGGCAATTCTGGTATCTACAAATACCCTTTGGTTGGAAAGCATGTGGTTCAGGTTGGTTGTACAACTTTGATTGGGCTTTTCCTTCCCCTTTTCTCTTTATCATGCATTTACATCCACGGTTACACACTAAAATGATCAAAAAAGAGCTGGTTTATCACGAAATGGCAAACCACAGCCGGACTCTGTGGCAGAGGCTGTGTGGAGGTAAAAACACAACATGATTTTTAGCTTTCCTGTGTTTATATTTGGTGCCAGAGGTACTGGAGCAATTTTGCAACGTGTGTATACATTGCAGTCAGGCTTTCAAAAAAAACCTTGCGGTATCTTTTGAAATCTATACAGGATCTTACTTACCCCTGCTGGGCTTAATTTTAGACTATTGAGTTTACCGTTCGAGGAGAAAAAAAAATGGGTTTGTTGTGTGCTGTATTTAATCAAGTGCAGGAAAAAAAAAAACTATCACAGACATCGTTCATCTTCGCAAGCCAATTTTGGTTTCCATTTTAGTTGTAGAAAAAAAACCCCTGCTCTGGTAAAATGGACTCGTTTATTGTGCAGATCTGATAGCACCAAGATTATGGCTGCTGGCAGGTATCAGATGGTTTGTGGAAGCAGTCCCCATATGGATTTTTGGTTTATAGGGTTTCAGTGTTGAGAACCGTGTTTAATCATTGTAGAAATGCCAGGAGCTGGGGATTTGGGGATGCTTGGAAATAAGGGAAAGTGCACAATGTTCCCGTTGCAGCTTCCAAAGCACAAGATGTGCTGCAGAAGCCTGAGACTGGCTGAGTTTCCAGCAAGTGGTGGGGTTTAGGGTGTTTGTACATCCTTAGACAGCTTTTATTCTTCCCATCCATCCTCCCTCCTGAGAAGCCCCATCCACGGTGGAGGCAAGAGGTGCTCATCCCTGTCGTGGTGAACCTGGGTGTGATTAAGCAGTTGCTGGTACCAGGCATGGGAGGAGGTCTGGGTCTGCAGTCCCTCTCCGCTCTGCTCCTTCTCCATTCCTCAGGCTCTGGGCATTTCTGTGGAGTACAATGCCCAAGGCGATGAGAGGAGAGTGAAGAAGGAAGATGTCCACCATGACTTGTGGCAAGGGAACACAAGCATCTCTTCTCTGTGCTGGGCACAGCCAAGGCTACACTTCCCAGCAGACAAAGCCACAGCTGAAGTTTCCACTGTGGGGAAGGCTGTTGACTACGACTACAGAACATTTTAATATTTAATGAAGACCTGAAACATCATGATTCACCGATCTGGGCCTGGGTGGCACGTGGGTAGTTCAGACTGTGCTTCAGCCACTGCAGCGGCCGCACGTGCGGAGCAGCCAGCGAGGTGCCTGGCTGGCAGCAGCCTGAGCAACAGGGATCCTCGCTTGCATAAATTTTGGGCAGACAGGCATGAAAATCCAAGCCCTGAGCACAATGTTAATAAAAATGCCTGGCTTTGTACTGGACAGCCCTGTGTGTGGTGGGGATGCTCTGATTCATTGGCGCGTGGGGCTCATCGAGGTGGGACAGTGGGGCTCACGTCGTTGCTCAGGAACAAATTCCAGTAAGCACCACCCATAGACCTCTCTGAGGTTTCATTTCCAGCAGCTCTTAATTCAAGAAACAGTTCCTGTCATTCTCAGTTCAGCCACAGGCAAAGAAATGGCTGTGGGAGAAATAAGTGATGTGTTCTAAGCTGCAGGAAGGGAGCAGTGGTATTTTTCATAATTTGATGCATTAAAAAGGTAATCCTCCAGGTCTGTTTCTGAGCATCCTGGCTGTCTCGTGCATCTGTGGAGTCCTACAGGAGTGTATTCTTCTCCAGGTCCAGGTTTACACATGATGATGGCTTGTGAGCTATTCTGGCAAATTAAAAAAAAAAAAAAAAAATGCTGGGAAGGGGGCAGGGAGGGGATGTGATGCCAAGTGGAACAGCTCTGTCTTACCCGCCTCGAAGAGAAATCATCTGAGTGCTGAAGGAGACAGGCTCCATTGCGCAGATTAATGTGCTTGAATGTGTTTGAAAGCAGCCAAGAACATTTTATACACACACACACAGAGCTGGGCTGGAAGGAGCTGGGCGGTTCATCTCTGGAGAAGGCATTCCTTTACCTAAGAGGGCATCTAAAAAAAACCCAAACCAGACAAACAAAAAAAGTACAAAGGTCTCCAGGAGTGCTCTGCTGCTCAGGCAGCTTAATTGGCTGAACGTAGCATTTCACAGTTGGGATTAATATGGATATTTCTTAATAATGTGTCAGCTTGCCAGGAGTTTTGGGGTCAGAACTGTAAGGCTGCAGTGTGCTTGCAACTAAAGTTCTCGCCTTTCCTTCTGGTTTTTATTATTACAGTAGCTCCCGTTAGTACATACTGAAAGGACTATGTTTTAAAGCTGGTTTCTTCTTCCTGTGCAACTAGTGAAGAAACTAGAAGGATGAAGGGAAGGGTGGTCTGCAGAGCTTGGCAGTGGTGGCTGTGGTGTGGGTCATCTCACAGGTCCATCAAGGTGCCCAGTGTATCGGTGTAAACATGGTGAGCCCAAACCTAGAGCAAATCCCACCAGAAAGCAAATAAAAGAGGTGATTTAGCTGTGCTCAAGATGGTTTAAAAGGACCTGAGACCGTTAGGATTTTTACAAGCATTTTACAACTGGTCTTACTGCCTTTTATCTCTGTGGGTCTCCTGAGTGACCACCAGCATGGGGCTGCCCATGTGGAGGAGGCTACTCCTCCGTGCCCTGCTCCCAGGCAGCCAGAGTGATGTCTGCCACCATTGTTGAGGCTTATTTTGCTTTCCCCTCAGTTTTTTTCCTTTTTCCTTCTTTTTCTCACCTTTTCTCCCCACCCGGTAACTTCAGAGGGGGCTGTGGGAAGCCCACCGACTTGATCAGCACACGTAATTGCCATCAGCCCTAATGGGATGCACTCAGGAGAAGGTTTCTCTAATTCCCCCCGTGCTCCCCCCTGCCCCTACCTCCCTCCAGGAGCGATTGGCTCCACAGCTTTATAATCAGCATCTCGCCCACCACCGGGGAGGGGTTCCTGTGCCTGGAGACTCTGCAGGGCAGAGGGAGGAGGTCAGAGCCCTCCCTGCTCTCCATAAAGTCGTTAGCGGCACAAACGCGAGCAGCGAGTGCGTGGCTGATAAAAGTCTCAGGGAGACATTTGTTCCTATAATGACTGTCTTTTATGCATAGATAATTTTGATAGAGTTGCACTTCTGAAGCCCGGTGTCATCGGAGAGTCGTGAGCTGACCTGTTAATCGTAAGAGGAATTAATGGGAATTACAGCTGGCAGAGGCCCCTCTCTGAAGAGCTGGTCAGGGCGTAGGGCTGGAGAGGAATTTCAAACCCAAGCAGCGTGTGTTGTCCTTAGAGCTGCAGATAAAGTGGCAGCGAGTCAGTTCCCCGGGGAGAAGGGGACGTGGAAGAGATAAACTCCAGCAGTATAAACACTAGATTAACAGCCTAATTCTGAGGAACACGAGCACATGTGCATTTTCATTGCATCCCTTTGGCGCTTAATGGAGACTTTAAATTTTGCTAGGAGGGAACAGAGGGAGACCAGGGCCACCAGGATTTGCAGCCTTGGTGGTGGCTATAGCCAGAGGAGCCCCAGGTGAAAAGGTCCTGCATTGCCTCTCTTGATGATGTTCCTGTGGTGTAAATTGGCTTAGCACCGTTGACTTAAAGTGAACTGAAATCAAAGGATCCCTGCTGATGTTTTACACCACCTGAGGTCCTGGCTGTCTCCACATATTACCAAACAGCTACTAGATACTTCGCAAAGCATTTCCTCCAAGTTTTATTTTTAGGATAAGTTTCCTTTTACAATGCCATAGATCCATGTAGCCTGCAGAGATTAAAAGAATAGCTTGTCTCATTTGTGCAGAGGACCCATAAAGTCCTTAAATATTCTTTATATTGGTGCTTCTCAAAGGAAGGGTTGATTGCCTGGCCTTAAATGTCCAAAACGTGGTCTCTGTGTGCCTGAACAAACATGCACAAGAGCTCTCTGAGGAGCAGTCAGAGAGGCTGCTCTGAGACTGTCCTTAGAAGTTTATAAAGAATAATACAGCAAGTTGCATTGAAATGCTGTTGTCATTTGTGCATTCTAAATGCCTGTGCAGTCTGGGGTTTGGAGCAAAGGACAGCAATTAATCCTGTTAATAAGGAGCATGTTCCTGGGAAGGGGAGAACGATGATAGAATGAGTCATTTCATTTTTAACAATAAAAGGAAGATAAATGGCATTTGGTCAGTTCCATGTGTGCAATTCAGGAGTTTTTAAAGTCTGTTTGACAGTTTTCTCACTAATCTGATATGGAGGCGGGGCAAGTTTCCTGCAGAATTAGCAGCTGGTTTGTACCTTGGGAAATGCAGTAAAGTCATCCTCTCATCCTCTCCCGGGACAGCTGAAGAGGAAAGCCCTGAGCAAAGGTGATGTCCTTCCCCAGCATGGGCACTGGTGGGATCAGGGGCACCCCTGTGCCGAGCCAGCTGAGGAGGAGGAGTAGTTCTGTCCACGCTGGCTCCCTCCAGCAGGCTAAGCAGGTACCTGGAGCTGGGTGTCCCCTTGGCAGCAGTGATGCTATGGGATGGTGCTTTCCTTCCATTCCATGGGTTGGGTCCTAAAACCTGCAGCCTTAGCACGTTGCAAAAGCTGTTGCAACACAGACACAACTCTTACCAGTGGGTCTCCTGCATGACTGCAAAGCAGGGGGTGAAAACCCCCAAGCAGAATACATGCCCAAGAAAGGGGGAACACCTCTTGTAAATGGTTAATTTCTTGTTGGGACCCTCAGGATGTCATTTAAGACTTTAAGACCAGGAAAGAAAGTACATCATGCTGCTCTCCACTGTTGCCATCTCTGGCTCGACTGAGGCTCACACTGGGTGGCACGTGAGTGGCTCTGACTCTGTGTTTGTTATGGGGAAGCTCAAAAGGTCTTGTTTGCCATGCAATGTGTAGTGGTGAGGTGATACTGCTCACCTATGGAACAGCCCAGGGAAAATAAAGCAGCAAGGAAAGCTCAGACTTGCAGGGGAAGGTGGGAAGAATATATTTTGGGTTGTCTGTCAGTCAGCTTGACACTAATTGCTTGCAGTAAGTAATCGTTCTCCATGTAAATTAGACTCCAATTTCCTCTGTAGTCTGTCTGTTTGCTATGTGGGCTTCGGTCTAATTAGGCTCTCACATGGTGAACCTGGTTTGTAAGCTGCTTTTTTTCCTGGAGAGCCAAGCTCAGCCCTCCCCAAGGTTGCCTGTGCTCTTCCAGCCCCATTCCTGAGTGGGATGGTCCTCGGATCAACACTGCTGAGTTCAAAAGGAGTTATTCTTTTAATGTAAGTTTTGATGACTTCTATATTTAAAGCTAGCAACGGTGGGGGGGGATAAAACACAAAGGGGCTTATTGAATTTACAATGGGAATACACCTGGGCAGTGCTTCCTCTGCATTCCTAAAGGCCCTGCTCACTCCTTCATGAACACATCCCATTGAATCGTTAGCCTCTGCGAAGGCTGGAGCGGCCTGCCCACATCTGGATCCTGCTGCCTGTCCGCCGGGACACCCGGAGCACATAGTGCCCACGCCAGCCCCTCGCTCAGAGGTAGCTGTGTGTGCATGCAGAGCTCTCCCAAGCTCCAGCATATGTTCTGGAGCTGCTCCAGGGCTGCACGTCTGTTACTGAGCGCAGAAATGGGCAGTTGCAGAAGAGGCTTTTCTCCCCAGCCATCGTCCTTTGCTGGTGAAGGTGGCCAGGCTGCAGTAGCTCTGTGGGCTCCCAGCTGCTGCCAGCAGAGCCCCCACCTTAGCCCGAGCGTCAGAAGCAAACGCTGTGGTCAGGCCTCTAGATCTGTGTGCAGCAGAGAAAGACGTGTCTCTGGGGCTGATGTCTGCTCCAGGCTGCAGGAAAAGGGAAACCAGATGTGTCGGCAGGGCAGGCTGTTTGCCAGCAGCCTTTATGATTCAGTAGTTACCTTTGTGAAACTCGGTGTAACTTCAGGAACCATGTGCTAACCGTGTCTATACACCCCCTCTTTCTGTGACCCAGCCCTGACCCAGAGGTGTCAGCGGTACCGCTGGGTGCTCTGACAGACGCTGGTTTGATTGGCGTCCTGATATTTACCTCATTGACTTTCGATCCGGTGAGACACCCTGGGAGTTACTGGCTGTCTTCAGTGCACTCGCAAGGCTCTGCTCCCCTCCAAGTAGGCAGATAAGAAACTTTTGGGAGACAGAGGTGAAGCAAATTGAGCGTGGGGTTTTTTTATTGCTTCTCTTTACATGATTTATATATTGGCAAGGTAACTTTGCTTTCATACCGCTAGTCAAAACTGGAAGGGATGTTGGCTCCGTGCAGAGCTAAATTTGGGTAAAGAGACAGGATTGGATTGAGGCTTTCGATTTTCACCAATAAGCTAAAACTGTGGTGGGCGTCACTCTGCCGGTGGGTCGGCAGCTGGGAGCCTTCCCTCCCCAGATGACCGGAGCCTCGCTGGTGTGCGGGCAGTGCTGCCCCCTGAGGATGCCCCCCGAGGATGCTCCCCGGCCCCCAGCACCCGCCTGGCCACTGCCCAGCCACCCTTCTGCCCAGAACCCCTGACATGGGGGGTTCCAGCCTGTGAAATGAATGCCTCTTTAGCCTGGGTAAGTAATCGCCCCCGATTTCTGGCATTTGTAAGTATGAGCTGCTTGAAGGCTGTACAAATGTTTGTGTTGGGAAGTGATTCCTTTTTCCAGCTCTGATTCCTGCCACAAACGCAGGTTCTTGCTGCAGGCAGAGCCCAGGGGCAGGCGGGGGGCCAGACACATCTCCACTTCTACCCCCCCAACAGGGATGTGCCACATCCCCTGCTCCTATCTGACCCAGAGGACACGGCAAAACTTTTCCTTGATGCAGGCATGACTTCTTTCACTAGCCCCTGAGCCACTCCTGCTTTTTTACTCTGTGGAAAAACACCCAAAGGGTAAAACTCCGTGGGAGGCTGGAGCTTATCTGAGCTCCAGGTTTCCAAACGCGCTGTGTGTCTTCTCAGCTGTTGTGAGGATTTGCACGGAATGACAAAATGTGAATTTTGAACCTTCAACAGCTGTGTTTAATACAGGATAAAGACTTATTTTTAACATTGGGATGCTGGTGGGTTGTTGGGGTTTTTTTTTGTTTGTTTTGTCTTTGTTCGTGTTAATTCAGGAGAAAATGTCCAATTCCTTTGAGGCAAAACAAAGGCTGCTAAGTACTTAATCAAACTTGCTGAATTCAATCACTTTTGGATACTTCAGGAATTAAGCTGTCAGTAATAAACAAGGTATTTGGTTGGAAAAAGAGGTTCATTCCTGCCGGGGAAGGCAGGGGAGCACCCAGCCTTCTGGCTGCCTGCTCTGGGCAGAGGTCCTGGGGCTGTTTGCTCTGAGCTGGGGAGGGGGGGTGGGTGTTTAACAGCATCCTCTGTTTGCCTTTGTTTAGACAGTGCAAATTATTTGTGTGCTTTAGGATTCTTTTGCTCTTCCAGCAGATGTTTTATCTGTGCAACTGGTGGAGTAATTAGAGGGATGTGGTGCTGGCATGCAAACACCCCCTTGGCTGGGGAGTGGGGTGGGGGGGAGGACTCACAGAATCCATCCCAGGAGCAGCTGGCTGAGGAGCAAAGTCAGCACAAGATGCCAAAAGCAAAATGCATATGGCACAACATATTTGACTTTATTTCTGTAAAGGGGCTGTTCCCTTCACCCAGCTGAAAACAGGCAGGGCTGCATCCCCGGGCAGACAATGGTTCTGCTTCTTACCGTGAAGGTCTCTCAACGTGCAAATCGCTCACTCGGGACTTCTGTGGTAGTGGCTGTGGGATGATCCAGTTCTCTCTCTGGGGGAAATTACCAGGAGATTGGAGTATATTCCTCAGTGGCTGTGGGAGCAACGGGGTGACATGGGAGCCTCCCCCATGCAGATTGGGCTGCCCAGAGCTTTTGAAGGCTCCTGTTGCACAAGAGGATTTTTGCTTTGCCACCATTTAAATAATGGTAGCAACATGCTGATTCCTCTAATGATCTTGATTAAGTTATCGGTTATTTCCTCAATTAGCTACTTGATCTACTTACACCTTAAGTGAGTCTATTCGTTCACTCAGAGGAGGGGAAAAAAAAACAACTCCTGTTTTTTTCACTTTTAAAAGGATTTCTCTCCTCTCCAAAAGGCAGCTCTCATAACTGGTCAGTCAGGGAGCTTGGATGAGCTGCCTTCCTTGGTGCTGCTCCATCAGGCGTCTGTGGGATCATCATGGTAATACCATGGTGACAAGGGGACCACACTGGTAGTGCTGGAGCATCTTGCTGGCCACTGCCAGGTCCTTCCCCAGCAGAGATACCTGGAGGGGCTGGAATTGAGCTGATTCCACAGGCTGAGCAAAATGGCACCATCGCTTTATTCATGGATGTGCTGACCTATAAATCCAGCCAGCCACTTCAGGCTGGCCGTGGAAATGTGCTGGCACTTGCAGATGTGATGCTGAGAGGTGGGTGTTGGTGCTTCCTAGGGACTGGCTCTGCTGGTGCCAACAAATTTGAAGTGGGGCAGAGTAGTTGTGCATTTATTCCTGGCACCAGTGTTATGCAGACAAAAGAAATATGTTGAAGTGGCCTTCTGAATGCTGGGTTTGTGTATTGACCAGGATGGGGTGGTGTCTCAGGGCCACTTCTGGATGAGAAAATTAATCTTTTAATCTCCAGTGGCCTTTGAATTTCCCATACATTAGCATATGGCACTGAGCTGACCATCCAGTGTCCCTGCACTTCACTTTACAAATGCAGCCTCACCAGCTGGCACCCGTTCTTCACTCGTACTGCCCACACACCCCTTATTTCTTGCCCACTCTCCCATATCTCAGAGCAGAGACAAATTTTTCACTTTGGAGACTCCTTGTGATACAAGCAGCAGCAGCCCATGCTTCAGACAAGGCTATTTGTTCATGCTTTTGTACTCTTTATTGCTCTTAATGATATTCCCCTCGTTAGCCTTAGCTTCACACCCTGCCTGATGCAGAACTCACTGAAACACGTATTGCATAATGAGCCTGCTTTCATATATAAACTGGAGAGACAGAAGTTGGGACTCTCCCAGCTAAAATAGAACTAAATGCTTGCCCTCCCGTTACATTTTAGCATCCGTGCCAAAAATTATGTATTTGGGAGGAATTACCAAAAGTTCTGACATATGCAAGCTTTATTCCTTTGAGTCTTTTATATTTTTAGCAGCTTGGTGTGAATTTGGACTGTGTGACTTTCCTCCCATGGACAAAACCTTTCCCATGGCCCATGTGAAAGCCAGAGCATCACCCCGTGATGCAGAGCCCCAGGGAGTGTCTCCAGCACTGGTGCTTGCTCCAGCCAGGATGTGCTTGGATGGCAGCACTCGAAATCCCCCGGGTCATGTTTGACAGCACAAGCCAACCCCACGCTCAGTGCTGCCAGCCCTGCTGCCTGCATGGGCTGCTTCTGGGCACTCAGCATTACTCCTGTGGTCTTGGGTGAGCCCAGGGGAATTGCAGCTTTCCTTGGTTTGCAAAATAACTTCTCAGCTGACGGTTGATGGGAAGGACTTGAGTATTGCAACGGTAATGGATCAAAAAAACAGTATTCTAGTATTTGTATATCATGATTCCTAAATGATTATCATGATGCTGTAATGTAAGCATGGTGGAGCTTGTGGTCAGCTGTGCTTTGGACACCACAGATGAGCGTCACAGATGTTGCAGTGCCAGAGCAGCAATGGTGATTGCCCCTGGGTGATGCACGTTCCCTTCCACGTCTGTCCTGGATTGCTGTGTAACCTCAGACAAATCATGGACATCCTCAGAGTTTCAGCTGCAGGGAGAGCAGCAGAGCTTAGGGACTGGTGTCAGAGAAGAGCTGGCTCCAGGGTTGTACTCAGGGATGCCTGTATCTAGACAGAACTTGCACATCCCCATTGTGGCCAGGACCTCCAAACCCAATGGAAAAAGCCAATGAAACCGGATGAATAACTGCACTCAAAAAGAAATTATATTGCTGGCTTGTCGCCTCTGCTTTTCTTTCTCTGCAGATCCTGGGAGGAGGTAGCTGAGATGAAATATTTGCTCTGACAGGGTTAGATTTCTCTTTACATTCCTTGGAAGTTTGTGTTTAGATTTCACCCGTTGGAGTTTGTTTATGCAGAGATGTTTCCAGCAGCTGGAATAGTGGGTATAGTGCCAACTCTTGATATTTTGTACAAAGATAAAAATGAAAGAAAGGTGGGCCTGGGTAACGAGGTGGCTGTTTAATCACCACAGGACTCACAGGAAAATGTGCATTAAATATTTATGGGATGGTATTCATTAACATTTTGACCGTGTTGGCACTGGGCAGTGCAGGAAAGCTGCCGAGAGAATTGGAATCTGTGTTTCACAGCCCTAGACCTGGAAGGAGCTGCAGCAGAGGAAGGGCATGAACGCCTGCTTTGTTACCCCAACGTGTCCCTGGTAGCTGGCGTGGCGTTGGGAGTTGCAGTGGCAAGCAGGATTTCAGTAGTTTCTCTTATAGTTTTGAAAATGCTTATGGTAAATATTTAAAGTCTGATTTTTCCAACTGCCATGTCTTATGGGAGTACAAGTGGCTGATATGGAACCCCTGATTCAAGAGCAGGCAATTACAGAGGTAAGCTTAAGTGACTTCGTGTGTCTCTTTCAGATTGCTCAAAGCTGAGTTGCTGTGAAGGGCTGGGATTAGCAGAGATTCTCAGGAAATTCACTGGTTTCACTGGAAATCTGCTGGGGCTGGGGGCTTGCGTCCAACAGCTGTTGTAGGCACTGGGTAGTGGAGTGGAGTGAGTTACCCATGGCTGTGAAATGATGCCAGGCAGATTAGAACTGATAATAAAATGGTATTAGTGCTTGCTTTTAGCAGTGTGGAAGTATCAAATTACCCTGGTGTGTAAATCTAATGTGTGTCCCATATCTGTTAAATGAAGCTATTTAAATGACTGAAATACATTTATTTGTCAGCTGTTGCATCCTCAGCTAGAGCATTGTGGCAAAGGATGTTCCCATAGCACCAAGAGGAAGGTCTGAAGCGGCAGCAGCCTGACGGATTAAATATTCCTTTGAGATGAGACAGGGTCTCGTGTCAGATTTCAGGATAACTTGCTCTAGATCTGTAGTGTGAGCCTGAGACTGGCCCCGGGCTGGTGCCAAAGGCTGTACTGGTTGTGCAGGTCTGCCAGGTTTGAGCTTTGGAGTGGAGGGTTTGTGTCTGTGCTACTGGCACTCGTGGGCCACTAACCACAGCCAGTGATGTGCCCAGCTCAGATTGCACCCTTGGGAGAGCAAAAGTTCATCGTGGTGTTCCTGTCTCTAGCTTTGTCCTACTTCTTAACAAGTGCAAAAGGGACATATACAGATGTAAGAGAACCACCTCTTTTACCTGCGTGCCTGTTGAATTAAATAAATGCTAATCTGGACTAATTAGCTGATAGACTCACTGCAGATGTCTCTGCAATCTATTTATGTACTTGAAAGCCCTATTAATTTCCACTGGTACCTTACAGCAGAGTGGCAATGGGAAGGCTTGACTTGGACCCGTGCTCTGCTTTCTGAGACCTTTCCCCTTCCCCGTGTGTGAGAACAGAGCCCTGCCCCTCCCAGTGACACTCACGAGAGTCGTGTGGCTCATGCTGGGCATATCACTGTGCTTCTTCTCAGCCCCTGGTGTGTCACCTCTTGTCCCTTCACATAAAATGATGCCATGTGGCGTGCCAGGAGATGGCTTTGATTAACTTGCCACTTATCTTTCGGCTGCACAACCGGTGGTTGAGGTGTGCTCAAGGGGAAGGGGGCTGTGTGAGAGCTGCTACGGATGGTCCACGGGGAGCTGAGTCCCAGCTGGGCAGGTTCACAGTCACAGCAAGCCACTGTCACTCCTCCTGTTGCTTTGACGTGCCACTTGTCAGGGAACTACAAATGTGTTTCTTTGCACCAGGAAATTAAAGATGTCTCTGTTCAGGCTTCACACATCATGGTTTTTAACCCTTCGATGCAGTCTTTGTTGACATCCTGGTTCCAGAAGGTCACAGTTTGCAGTTACTCCTGAGCTCTCCTGCCCAGCCTGGCTATGGCTTCATCTTTTCATGAGGGGTTAAATTTCCTCGATGTAAACATTTTCTACTTTCCAAGCTTGTCATTATTTGTTGTCTCCATGCTTTTATTTCCTTAAGTACTGTAGGAAACAGTCCCTTGCATGAAAAGCTTAGAGCTCACACCTCCAAGCATCTCCACAGTAGATACTTTGTGTAAAAAAACTACATTAAAAATCAGTGGGAGATGATTTCTGAACTGCTGCCAAAATATCCAGATATCTTGAGCATCTGACTGCTTGCCCTGACCACCTCTCTTAGACCAAGGGATGACAGAAAGGAAGCATTAAAAAAAAAAAAAAAATTAAAAATTAGTGGGAGATGATTTCTCAACTGCTGCCAAAATGTCCAGATATCCTGAGCATCTGACTGCTTCCCCTGACCACCTCTGTTAGACCAAGGGCTGACAGAAAGGAAGCACGAAGAGCAATCCCTCCTGGAGTGTGAGCACCAGAAATGACTCAGAATTAGTCTAGGTCTAAGCCACAGTGTGTTTTGCATTTTAGAACCCAGAGCCTGTCACATAAATGACTTTGCAACCTCTGCACTGGCTGCAGATGATGATCCAACTTCTAAAACCGGTGTTTAGGAGTAAGGGCTGTAGATATCATAGGTAAAACAGGTCACTCCTTTCCTTCCCAGGATGAGAAAAACTGCAAGTTGTTGTTGGAGGTACCAGAGGTTGTTTTGGAGACCTTACCCCTCAGCTGCCCAAAATTTGGAGAATACTCATTTGAATGTCATAGCACATGGTGCAGATCTGAAATAGAGCAGCAAGTGCATCTGACGTTGGCTATTCCAAGCTGTGGCCACAGCCAGGAGCAGCATGGGGTGGCACCATGGCCTTGTAACACACCCGGTGCCAGGCTCCTGTGGAGATGACACAGGCCCTGCTGGTGAGCCACCAGCAAGTGGCATGGTCACCTAAATCCCCAGATAATTCTGAGTGAGCATCTACCCTGTAACTTCTCCACCATTTTAAATATGTTTCTAATTAACTGTTGGTATAAAAAAATCACAGTGCTCCAGTTATGTCACTGTATCTACTTTCCAATCCTTTAAAATATTCTTCTTTCAAGAAGTCCCCTCCTGTAAACCAGGTCTGTGTTGGATTTTGGTGGGCTGTAGAGCAATTTTTCTATGCTACACGCACACAGCTAACTTCCTACAAACCTGGCATGTGTGGGGACAACGTTTCAATGGAATTTACCTTAGAGATGCTCCAGAGAAGGATTTTGAACAGATGTTTATCAAAAGAGGATGGATATATACCCACAGTAAACTATTTTTGTCATGTTTTGCCACTTTTCTGTAGAATGGCTCATCTTTGAGGCTCCAGTGAGCTTAGAATGTTGAATATGGCAGGTTTAACTCAGCTTAGAACTGACAGAGTTTTATTCAAAGCCATGTGCAAAATCATAGTGAACATGAGAACTAAATCCAGTTTCATGACCCTTCTGTAAGCACAGGGTGCTGGTTGCTCAAGGTGGTGAGGCTGGGAAAACAGAAGAGTGTTCCCCTCTGCATCTCATGTGGAATACGTAGAATGGCTCATCTTTGAGGCTCCAGTGAGCTTAGAATGTTGAATATGGCAGGTTTAACTCAGCGTAGAACTGACAGAGTTTTATTCAAAGCCATGTGCAAAATCATAGTGAACATGACAACTAAACCCAGTTTCATGACCCTTCTATAAGCACAGGGTGCTGGTTGCTCAGGTGGAGGTGGTGAGGCTAGGAAAACAGAAGAGTGTTCTCCTCTGCATCTCACGTGGAATACAAAGTTTACCAAAGTCAAAACATTTTTCAAAGTTATGCTGCTCAGAGTACAGCAAGTGTCAAAATCCTTCTTGGCAGTGGGTTTGTGCTGGTGCGTGTAGCAGACGCTCAGGGAGGGGAAGGCAGCTGTTGAGCTGTGATTGCTGCTTATTACACTAATTATAATAGTCTCGCTGGTGTCGTGAGCTTCCCTTCTCCTTCCCCCATCTGTCTGTTTGGCCATCCATGGTTGCTCATCTTCTTGAGGTACGTGTTTGAAGTGCTTAGTACCTCAGGGAGCCCAGCCGTGCTCCCCTTCTGCTTCCCCACACCGGTACAAGGGAATAATTGCAGTTTGCACAGAGAAGGAATTTTTAGGATTGAGCTGTTTGGCCTGAAGCAGAGCCATGGAAAGTGAGGCGTTGCCCTGGCTCTGCAGCCCCACATTTCCAAGGTTGTCAGCCAGGTGAGCCACCTTGGTCTGGAGCTCCCCAGCTTGTTTGGGATGGAGGGAAGAAGATGATGTCCAGCACTTGCTTCATTGCCTTTTTCCTCTGTATTTTGGGTTTTGCCATGTACCGGTACAACCAGTGTAAATAATGCTCAGAGCACTATCTTCCAGTCACACATGGCACGCTGCAGGAAGGCTCTCAGCTCTAACCCAAAGAGCATCCACTGTTTTCCAGAAATGTCCTCACTCCCCTGCTGCAGGAGCCTGGCCAACCCTGCCTTCAGTACCACTGCTGGCAGCAGCTGAGATGACCCCCAAACTGCTGTTCTTTTGTTGCAAGGAGACACTGTAAGTTAAATGCTCAGCAAAAAGAAAGCACTGCTCCTTTGGATGCCCACCTGGTTTTCATTTCACTGGGGAGGGGTTCCTCACTGTCACAGGGCACTGGCTTTGAAGAACAGCCTACTCCAAAGCAGACAGAGAAATGCTTTCTGAACCACGAGACAATGGGACTCACTAAATCTCTAGCAGCAGTAATTGTTTTTAAAAGGCTGATGACTTTAGTCTGCTCATGTTTAGCAAACATGTTTGCTTCACCCTTTGAAGATAATGCTGCGTGCAGCACTATGTGGTAGGGGGGAAAAAAGAGGAAGAAATGGCCTATGGCTTTCAGCATGTTTAACAATCAATGGCTGATGAGAGCAATAGCATTTGATAATGCTCATGTCCCCCTGTTAATCATGAGTGATTGTGTTCCTCCACCCCTCCTGGTGTTCAAGCTGTGGGCAGAATGCCCTCATGGGCTCATACAAGTTGGGAGCACCATGTCTGAGGCTCAGGCTGGTGAAGGGCAGGAGCAGGAACCCCTGCACAGTGTTGCTAGTGTCTCCACAAGTACAGGGCACCCCCAAAGTCCATTGGCTGGGGACATCTGTGAGCTATGCCTTAGTGGGTCTACAATGGCAGCAACCCCACATCTCCTTTCAGGGTGGTTTTGTCTTTTTACTGGAGTGTTACTGGGTGCAAAGGGCTGGGGCTTGAGCAAGGAAGGATGCTCCAGGGACACTGCCTGCATGGGACCCATCCAGGAGAGTGGGGACTGGCTGGGACCTCATAGCAGAGGGAACTAGTGCTGGAGTCAGGGGCCAACGCTCTGGTGATACAGCCTCAATCCCTCTCAGCAAGTGCCCCGTTCCCACAGCAGACGGTTCAGTTCCGTGTCCCCATGGATCCTGAGAAGATGGCAGCGTGGCCGTGCGGGAAGGGAGGTGGGTTAGGAGGATGCCAGCTCAGAGGAGGAGGGGAGGTGGCTTTCCAGCCGTGCTCTCACGGCCGCCGTTGATGAGGGCTCTGATTGATGCTGCCTTTGAAGCTGGCAGCCGTCAGCCCGTGACGTGCTGACCTTTCCCTGGCGGGCTGAGCAGCTCTAATGATCTTGACGGGGCTGGCGATTGGTGTATTGGGTTTGATGTAGGAGGCTTGACACGGCACGGGGAAATGGGACTGGGCTCTGACTGGCAGCCCTTTCCCATTAAGGATGGTGAGGCACAGTAATTTCTTTCTGTGCGAATGTTTCACCAAATTATATTGTAGCAGAGAAGTTTTGCTCCTAAATATGTTCCTTTGTATAGCTTCCAAGCAGTTAAAAAAAGCTGAGAGTGAAGTAACTTGCAGGCCAGAAGGCTTATCCCTGAAAAGGCTGTTCAAATTATACACTTGAATTAATTATTTAGCGAATTATTTTTACCCTGACTTTAATGTTCGGGCTCCTTAGGCAGATAAAACAATGCAGTAGCTTGCGTCCAGGACTTTTTTTTTAGTAATTCAGCTGTACAAGATTTCAAGCCCTTGACTTCTTGCAGGCAACATTAAAACCTTTTCATTTCCATGAGTTGAGCTGTGTATAAATCATACCCTGGTTGGCACATCTCATGGGTGCTTGTGGCAAGAGTAATGAATTTCATGGTTTGTTATGAGCTACTAAAACCAACACAAACACAGAAAGCCCGTGGTAATCTCAGCATATCGTTCAAGGAAGCAATTTATTCTTAAGTATGAACAAATGTCAAGCCACGATAACAAATTGTTATTACTAATTAAAACAGAGGGAAGAATAACAAACATCTCTTGTCGTTGGTGTGCAGTGCCAGGCTGTCTGGGGGACACTGGAATCCCTCCCATCCAGCTTCAGCCAGTGGGACAGCCAGCCTCAACCTGCAAACCTCACCACAGCCAAAGACACGTTGACCTGCACTCCAGGCATCAGACTGTGTTCCTAAGAGGGCTGGGAAGCCACCCAGGCTTAAACTGAGATGACACTTCTCATAATTTTATGTAGTTGTTGTTTGGGTTTTTTTCTGATTATTTAAAATCAAGGTTAGCTGGATTGTAGAAGTCTTGTCATGGGTGGAGTTTGGGGTAGACCGAAACAACGTGTGCCCATTCATCTGCTCACACTAGCTGGTTTTGTATCATCCAGGCCTACTTCATGCTCCCAGGTATGAAATAAAAACCTATTTGGGCACCTTTCTTCCCACTGAGCAGTTAGGAGGTGAGAAGCCAGGCACGTTCCTGACCATGGCCGATGTCCCTGTGTTTGCAAATACACTGAGAAATTTAAGACTTGAAGGCGTCACGAAAGCCCATTTCTGTTCATGACCCAACATGTGTGAGTTCCTCCCAGACATGTTATGGGAGCGTGGGGTGGATTCAGAAATGTGCTGGATTTACTACATCCCTGTGCATTTAACAGTTTGGGAGTGAGCAGCAAATAGGTCTTTTCTCTCATTTGGTGAAGAGCAAGTAGCCCTGTCTCTGCTGGCTGGGAGCAGAAACGTGGCCATCGTAAACCATTGCTGGTTTCTGAGGAGTTTGGACAGAGGTTTGTGCAGGGCCCAGACCTGCTTGTGGCACATGGCTTGGAGCAGGAGCTCACGTGGTGCCCAGCAAGGGAACCTCTGAAATTACATAATCATGGAATGGTTTGGGTTGGAAGGGAAAAAAATGGTTATTTAGTTCAACACTTCTGCAGTGAGCAAGGACATATTGAACTGGATCAGGTTGCTCAGAGCTCCATCCAACCTGACCTTGAATGTTTCCAGGAATGGGTCATCTCCCACCTCTCTGGGCAGCCTGGGCCAGTGTTTCACCACCTTCATTGCAAATAATTTCTTCTTTATATCTAGTCTAAATCTCCCCCGTTTTAGTTTAAAACCACCACCCCATGTCCTTTTGCAAGAAGTCCTGCTAAAAAGCCTGTTCCCATCTTTCTTATAGGTCCCTTATCTAGTCCTTCTGGCAGCCTGAGAAAAATGTGCATGGTCTGATTTAGGGAGGTAAAAAACAGACCTGTGTCTCTGGGCTGGCTTGAGACACCTCTGAGCACGGAGACAGTCAAGGACCATGCCCCAGTCCTGGGGGATGAACAGCTTTTGGCTGGGGGGTTGTGTATGGCTGGTGCAGAAGAGAGCTTGGTGTTTCTCAGCCAAGAGGCAAGAAATCCTCAGGGCATAACTACTGACCCGAAACACCCTATGAGACAGGTTGGAAGCCAAAAAATAAAATAAAAATCATCTAACGTGACAGCAACCCTGACAGCATCAGGCAGCGAGGGAGTCCTGAGCTGCTGCCAAGGCACATGGTAATGCAGACGTGCAGGGTTAGTTTGTTATCCTGGAAATACATCTTTTATTTTGTGTAAATGGAAAATTAATTTGTTGCTGATCAAAGGTTTAGATCTTTGGAAAACGTACCACCAGATAAGCTGAAGATTTATGCGTTTCCTTCGTAGCATATTTTCAGCGAAGGCTTTATTGTTCATGGAAAGGCCCCAAGAAAAATATGTCATTAAAAAGAATAACTGTGTTGTGTTTGTTTAGCTTAAATTACAATGCAGTGTTTTAATGAGGCTTGTGTAGACATCGTTAAGGGACACTATTAAAAAGTCTTCAGATGAGGGTACTATCAGGCTAGCAAAGGGGAAGAACCCACGTGAGTGCCGAGATTGTTGTTCACATTTGGGTACAAAATTGATTTCAACATACAAAAGTGAGAAGCGTGGTAGTGCAGAGTTAAAGCCGGAGGCTATGAAAAGCTGTGTGGTTGTTAAGCTCTCTAAAGCTTCTTGCATTAAGGTGATTTAAAAAAAAAGAGAGAGAGGAAGAGATGCAGTGTTTGACTGAAGCACTGTCTGCGGTGTGCTCTGGGGGTCACGCTGAGCCTGGGGGTCTGCGAGCTTGGGGTGCACTCTGGGGACAGCTGGAAGGTGAGGGTCCTTTTGGGTGCCTTGTCATGAGGGGGGGCAAGGTGCAGAGCAGTGATGCCTGGGAGTGCCAATGCAATGGGCCGGGTCCTCCCGAGGTGTCACCCTGCCTTTGGGTGGGTCAGAGGACACAGGTAGCCCAGGATGTGCCCTGGAAGGTGCTGGTGAGGGTCAGGCCTGTTTTGCTGGGTGAACTGGGAGGCAATACAGAAAAACATCTCTACAATCAGCCGCAGTGTGTATGGGCTGCACCTCCCCTTCTGTCAGCTGCTGCTGGGCTCAGTGGTGTTTTAAAAACTAAATTCCTCCTTGCAGACTGACAGCACAGATCCTTACCCCTTGCTCCACCAAAAATGAGTGGAGCCCAGCAGCAGTGACAGCAGGAGTGGGTCTGTCTCGGGCAAGGTACAAATGGCAGCCCTGAGGAAAAGTGGAGGAGGCCAAATTTGGGGAATTAATGATGTGCATCTGATGTTGGTCTCTCTGCCACACCCTCCATTCCATTTTTCTTTGAGATAAGACATCTCTGCTTCTGGCATTGAAAGGTGTGGGGGGAGGGTCTGCTCCCTGCTTAAAAAGAATGAAGAAAAAAGAGAGTTCAAGCTAATTTAAAGTCGTGAGCTGTATTTCATGACTCCGATTCTCCAAGGAGCTTTCCCCATACCTTGGGCACGTGCCTCTGTGTCTCCTAAAAGCACCAGGCATCTGGCTGGGTGGAGTGGGGCTAGACCCTGCCATGTGAGGGCTCCCTTCCCTGCTCACTGCTGACAGCTTTTGGCAATCCCCTTGTCCTTCCCCTCCGGTGTTTGCAAAGCCATGACCCGCTCAGCCTCTCACCCTGCTGCTTATTGCTGCCCCGTGGCCATGGGAGCACAGCTCTGACTGTCCCCAGACCAAGGACCTTGCTGGGCCCATCCTGGCACGGGGAGCACTGGCTCAGCAAGCAGAGATTTACTTCTCTGCAAATTATGGGGGCCAGCGTGGGAATGGAGAGGGGAGAAAAACCACCCTGAGTATCCAATTCTGCATTTCTGTGGGTAGAAAGAGTGATGGGAAAATCATCTGTGCCTGATGCTGTGGGCGAGGACGGGCTTGCTGTTGGGGAGGCTGGAGCCCCTGTGACATCCCAAGGTAGCAGTGCTGTGCCCTGCCCTGGCACAGTGCAGCAGAGGATGAGCACTAAATCATTCAGAAAGGCAACTTGATCTGACATTCATCGGGTCAGGAGCCCAGAGACCTCAAGGACACCAGTCACTGTGCTGTGCAGCTCGTTGTCATCAGGAGAGTCAACAGTGGAGCCCTATTGACTGACAGCCGATCGATACACCAAGGTGATAAAACACAGCATTTATGAAACGTGGGCTCTTACAATGATTTGTTAAATTAGCCATAGGGATGACTTTGTGCAAATGGCAGAAAGTTTAAAGTTGACCGTGTTTGGGTCTTTGTCTTTAAAGCCAGCAGCAAGATGTGGCTACGTTTACAAGTGGAGTTGTCCATCTCACACCTCTGCACCTACACTAGGGCTTTTGATCTTTCTTTATTTCAGTAACTAAGGTTTTACTTCTCGTCATTTGCTTCTTTGCTGGCAGTTGTCAGCATCCATCCTTGTAATGGTGCAAGTCCTTCATGTGACCTTTGATAATGTGCTCTTCGGGCTCAGTGTTCTCCTTGCTGCTTAATGAAACACCCATTACACCTGCATAATGTGCAGAATCTGTCAAGAAATCTTGTGTGCCTTCTGGAGTTTTTCCAACACATGACCTTTTCACAAGCTTTGCAGTAGGTAATGGTAATGTGGAGCAATTGCCAGTCAACCAGCAGCTTTCAAAGCAGGAAGGCTCATTGCCACTCTCCTCAGAAAGTTGTAAGTCCAAATGTGGCAGCTTCTAATCTGATTTCTTGTCTCAGAAGAGCCTGTTTTTGTGGATATTTAGGTTTGCGAGTATTGGAACAAGAAGTCTGCCAGAAGCAATTATGATTATACGTGCTGATTGGAGGCACAAAGCTCTCTGCTCATAGCAAGCCATACAGCTGGGATGTTAGACGTGTTGATCTTGCTGATCCTTTACATCAGCTCATGATTCTCACTCCTGTTTTATCTTTGTGGATCAACTTAAAAGTTTGTAATTTCTGGTGTGATGCCTTTCTTGGGGATGATCCAGTTGGCCCAGACAGCCAAGCAGAACTCATGTTTGCTGTAGGATGCTTGGTTGCACAGGAGTGACACGGCCATGCACCCTGTGGTGGGATCATGTCAGGCTGCTGTTGGGTGATCGAAGCTGCTGTAGATGGAGTTACACGGAGCACGTCATACAAGAAGTGAGGTTGGACACTCAGGCTCGTGTCCTGCCAACCTCTCCCTTGAGCACGGGGCTGGCTGGTGGTCCTGCTCAAGTGGCACGTGGAACACTAATAGACACTTTGCTCCCAAGTGTTTATAGCTAAAGGGCCTTTGCTCCTTGAAAGTTAATGCAGATAAAGTCAGGCATTTATCTCCTGTGTTCAGAGAAGATTGGTGCCTACAGGACCTGCCGTAGGGACTGGCACGTTGTCTTTGTGCCAGTTGTAGCCCCTAGTCACTGCTCTGTGCTTTTTGTAGCACATTTTCAAGAAAGATTATCTCAGTAAACACGAGTAATTTCTGCTCTACAGCATTTCTCCTTAGCATTATCATTTTATAAGCAGGCTTCTTTATTTGCTTTTGCCCAGATCAGTTTTGTCTCATTTCCTTTGTATTGCAGTTAACATGTTCTGAATTTAAGAGGACAAATACATCATCCTGGGGCCGTGGCATGTTAACCATAAAGAGATGAGCTGACAGCCTGCCCACAACGCTGGTGCAAGCTGGAAGGGGCAAAATGTGCCAGACTGGGAAGCTGAAGGGTCAGGGGAGCTTTTTCCTGTGGAGCTGGAGGGGACCCTCCTCAGTGCTGTGGCCATCTCCAGCAGAAGTGGAGGTGGTGCTGCTCCTTCCTCCGTGAAAGGAAGGTCTGAGCTGGCTGGAAATGGTAACAGGGTCAGTGGTCAACTCTTGGACTTGAAGCTGCAGAATTAATTTTTAAAAGAATAAAAGGGAGGGGGAAACAAAGGAACTGTAAATGCTCAAATATATTTCATCAACAGCTCTGAATGTTTTCTTTTGTCTGAGTCAGATGAGGTCTCTGCACGTTCTCAGTCCATCCCTCGTGGCTGGAGTAAGTTGTGGCAGCTCCAAGGGAGAGATGAGCTGGTTTGTCCCAGCTGAAGATCTCGCCCCTGAGATTTTCAGTGTAATTCCATATAATGAAACCTAATTTATGAGCCTTAATAATAATAATTTAAGGCATTTGAGACTGCAGAAAGATTCACAGCTGTAGTTTCTGCATCCTTCTGTGTTCTGTAAACATAGCTAATATTGCCAAAATCAAGGGCTCTGAAATCTGGAGCCCGGCCCCAAAACTCAGGGGCGTTTTACAAAATCACTGCATTGGGCAAGGGTTTTTTTGCTTTCTGTATTTTTCTGCATCCACAGAAACTAGGTTTTTGAATTCCACTCACTTTTTACAAAGACGAAAGCTAAGAAGTGTGCTCTCCTCCAGCTGACTTGAATTAGAGATTCATTTGTGACCACCTAATTCCCAAGCAATGGGCTTTAAGAGCAGCAGAAGAGATTTGGCAGCATAGATCCTTCTCTGTGATTTCTTTTCTAAGGGGGGGCGGGGGAAACTCAGGGGTAGGAGGCTTCAGCATCCCCATTGGGGGGGTGTATTCCTGTGGTTCACAGTACTCACCTGAGATGCACATAAAAGGTATGAATCGTGCATCTCTCAGGAGCCATATGAAAGAAAATGTATTAAAATATGCGGTAACCAAAATGCCACACTAATAATTTTTATTTCCCAGAATATTTAGCCCTGCTGGTGCACAAACACGCTGCATCTAAAAACCAGTGGGGAATCACAGCAAATGACTGCAGAAAATAATTAAGAGGGCATTGAAAGCCTGGAGAAAAATGATATGTTGCTGAGAGCCAGGGGATCATCGCTTTAATAGCCCACGTACCTAAGAAGCAGTGTCTTAAGTTTGACAGCAAGTTGAGGTTCGGTCAGCATCAAATAAGATGATAGTTGGGGAAGGATAATTAGCGTCTTCACACCATTCAATTTGGGCTGCTGGTGCGGAGCCAACTCTTTGAAACGCACCCATGCGAGCCAGGGGGGAGGATTGTTTTTTTCCTCTCCCTTTCCCTAAGCAGCCGGCAGGATTTATTGATTTCTAACAGGGGGCTGGTTTCCACGTAAATAAACGGGCGGGTGGCCGGGCGTCGGTCCGGATGCTCCGGATGCGGCGACTTTGGCTTGCTGACATCACGACTCATTAGCATGCAGGAGAGGAGAGCAATGCAACAGCAGAGCCCCGCGCTCCCGCGCCGCCAATTATCCTCCCCGGGCTGCATCGCTCCTCGTTAGTGCCTGGCGCTCGGCGAGCACATCGGACATCCTGGACATCCTCCTCCCACCTCCGCGGGTCGCTTAGCGAAAGGCGGGCTGGAGGGGGCAGCTGCCGGAGTCGTTTCGGCTGGGAGCAGAGAGGGGGGGAACCCTCCGGAGCTGGATTTCGGAGCGCGGGGCAGGACTGGCCGCTTTTGCCTCGGCGGGTGTCCTGCCCGGAGAGGCTCTGAGGACAGGCCGTGGGGCGGTGGGCTGCCCGGGGGCTGCGGGATGCTTTATGGCACTGCGGCGCTCCGGCTGGTCCTGCGAGCTGCCCGCCAGCCCCCCAAAAACCGGCACCACTAGGACGGCTGAGCAACCCGCTGGATTTTTTCCTCCCGTGCTGTTGCCGTCGGTGGGGACAGGTAAGAAACTGCCTTTTGCCAGCGGCTTCCGAGTTGTCGCGGATTTTCAGGAGGGGTAGAAAGAAGAAGAGAGGAGGAGGAGGAGGAGGAGGACTAAGCGGCGTTCTGTGGCTGCACGTAGCTGCGTGGTAACTTTGCTGTGTGTGCTGCTGGTGGTGATGTGCTAGGCGTTTCTCCCAGCCTTTGCTGTTGTTTATGGATGTAGAAGGTTAATTGTTAAACTGCGTTTCTGCGGCTGCAGGAAGCTGGAGAGAAATACTGATGCCATCACAGTGGCATTTTTCATTTTAAACATCAGGAAGGCTCATCTGCCTCTAAATAGGAATAAGTGTTAAAAAAATCCTCATCTCTCAGTGTTGATTTTCTTGCCTCCAGTACGTGTCTCTTCTGGAAGTCAGGGTTCTTTGGGCATTTTCTGGGCAGACTGCGTGCAGGCTGGTGTTGTGGATGAGGACATTACTGCTCGGATGTTTATTGTGCTTGTTTTGCCTTCCTGAAGAGAGATTTAATAATCTTTCTATGTCCTTCTTTTTCATGCCAGAATGCCTAACTATAAGCTAACCTAGAATGGCAGCCTGGGGGTTATGTTTTTCAGTGTAATCTTTCCAAGTCAAATTTCCTTTTTCTCTTGTTCCTTGAAGGAACATTTTAAGCAGATGTGACACAGACGTGAGCTGTGACCATAGAAAGATTTTAATCCAGTTACTCTTTGTTTTGTAGTCATGATTCCTCGGCGGTGCTAAACACTGATTGAATCTTTTTAGGCTGCTGAGGATTAGCACTGGACAGAATAATGCCAAAATAATTATTCGCACCAGATGTGGTGTCATCCTTTCAGTTCTAGCTCCCTTATCTTGTAACTTATCTGACTTATTTTTATTCAGTGATTATTTCACCTACTGTGGGAGCACTTAGACGTCTCGCATCGCTGCGTTGTATTTACAAGCATGCCAGCTTGAGCCTGTGAGGAAGATTTGTAAAGTAAAACTATCTGCAGCTAACAAGATTATATTTTGCTTTGTATTTTAATCTTCTCCCATTGCGTGTTTTCCACCCGCCCGATTCAGCTTAACGAAATGACCCAGCCTTGTGCACTTGCTGTTGGCAGACTTGCTGGGGCTTAGCAGGCACACACACACAGATCAGGCTGGCAGTGATTGCTTTTGCAAGCCCGTCAGTATTGCCTGTCTCGGGGGACGCCGTCTAAGCCTTAACTTTTGAAATAATTACAATTTTCAGCCTAGCTCATCCTGCCTCTGAGCGTTTTGCCTATCAGCCAGGCTTTCCCTTTAGGACATAGGGCCCCGGGGATGCTCCAGTCGCAGCCTGTTTACTGCTTCCTGCGGTTTCTGCTTCTCATGCTGCAAATGCAAACTGGTGAAGTCTCTTCAAATAGCATTTCCAGCCCCGGGGCAGGTCGCTGGGAACCCACTTAGCTTAGCCAGACCAGTTGTGGAGAGATGGGCTGGAAGCCTGGCACGGGGTGGGGCAAGGAGAGGGACAGGAAGATAAACACTGCCTGTGAAGAGACCAGGATTTTGCAAACTTGAGGAGCCAGTGAGGACCCATATGCTGAACAGAGCCGGGCTTCTTTGTGGGGAGCTGGGTTTGGATCCAGAGGGAGAGCCTAGATCTTGCTAGAATCCCAGGCTTGGAGGCAATTTTCTTCCTTCAGTTAAGCAGCAGAAAGAAACCCCTCCAGTACTGGTCTACATCTTGTTAGCCTGAAAAGCAACCAAATGGTGTAATTAAAGTCTGACAAGATAACCCATGGGGCAGGACAGGGGCTTTGCAGCACAGGCACACGTTGGCTCCCGGGTGGGGAGTGCTCCAGAACTCAGCCCAGGGGCAGAGTTTGGGGAGGGTCCTGCTGCTGTCTGCTCCCTCCACTGCCTCCCTGGCTCCATCCCTGCCAGCCAAGGACCCTACCAGGCTCTCAGGGCCTTGGGGACAGGGTTGTCCTGCCACGGGGGACAACAGACCCCTCTCAGGTGTCCCCAGCTCCTGGGTCTGCCTGTGGCTCCCCCACCTATCAAAATCGTAAGATTGGCTTCATCATTGTTTGTCCACCAGCTTCAGGGTTGTTATCGCTGTTACTGAGCCTGTTCTTGTCTTCAGTTTGGAAACGAGTGGTTTGCATTTCTTTTCCAAGACCAGGGAAAAATATGTGGTTGTTACTCTTTCTGTATGCTAAGAGCTGGACCTTTAAGTATGAAAAAAACCAACAAACCCTAACATAAATATGTTGAGATGAGTAGTGGCAAGCCTGTGAGCTGGCAGGCTGCCTCCATCATCTTGGATGTGAGAGAGCAGCCTGTTGGACATCTTCTCTCCTGGTGGCATGGCTGGGCAACAGGCTGGCATTCACAGCACCTTGTTTTTCCCTTTCCCTCTCTGTCCCTTGCTTGATCTGCAGCACACATTTTGCCCTCCTCTGTCTAACCTCTATTACAAAAACATATTGTGTCTGCTGCAAAACATCTTGAGAGCTCCAAAGAGAGAGTTCTTCTGAGATCTGCTTAGTTATTAATATCCCTTAATTTAAACATCTCATCTTTATGCATCAGAACTTTCATGGTTTGTGTCAGAGGTTGCAGCTCATGGGAGCAGCCTGGCAGTGTGGCTCAGGTCAGAAGAGTATTTAAACATCCTGAGGCTCTTACCCAGCTCATGAGGAGAAACCAGATCCTGAGTGGGGACCTGTGTTCACTGCAGGATGCTGGGGTACACCTGGGCTCCCCAAAATGAGCTGTGATGCACCCCAGCTCCCCCAGTGTGATTTAGCCGCAGATTGGAGAGGTTGGTCATGTTTGAATTCACCCTCGGGTGTTGCTGAGAGGTCTGGCCACAGTTTTGTCTGTGGTCCTGGTTCCTCGTTTGCCTAAGAGGGCATCAAGACAGCCCAGGTGAGGGATTTGGGGTTTTGTATATTGTCATCTTTTGTCCTTATTTCTTGGTCTCCTGTGGGAGGAGCACAGCCTTGTGCAGACAGTTGTTGTCTGCCACGTGGTGCCCGAGACCACAGAGAGCAGAATGGGGAGCAGCCAGGAGTCTGCCCTGGGCCGTGCCACAGGGAAGCAGTGGGATGGGGACAGGGGATGGGGACCCGCAAGCAGATAGATGTTCCACCCTGTTCTCAAAGTCGTGGTCCTGATTCACCATGAAGGCAGACCAAGTAGAAAATCCTGAGGCTGCTTTTGGTCGTGTTTGGCTGCAGCTTGCAATGCTGGGGATAGTTGTTGGGCTTTTTTTTTTTTTTCCCTAATTTTTCTTAATTAAGCAAGAATACCTTTTGCAATGGTAAAGAATTTTTACAGAGAGTTAAAACTAAAATTAGTATCCAGCCTGAGACTGAGCATGAACAACTGTAGCCAGAGAGGAGAATTTTTCCAGGAGTGGAAAGGGAGTTTGTAATAAAAGCTTCAACGCCACCCTGGATACACTCACAATTGCTGCTGTTGGCACTGCAGAGGTCAGAGCAGATTAAAAATAAAGCAACACTGAAAATCTGACTTGTCCCGAGCAAATAAGTGGGTAGAGAAGAGAAGGTGGATGGGGAATATGGAAGAGTCTGACTTGCAGCTGTTCCATCCTCTCAGTTTTTCCCCACCTGCTGCAGACCTTTCTGGAGATGTGGGGCTACACGTGCTCCCCCAAGGCCACTGAGATCTGGGAGAGTTGCATCTAGAGGAGTAGGTTTATTGCTGGATTATTTCTCTCTTCCTTGGTTTCTAGGCATTACTGTGCTACCTGTTCTGTTGTCACCACCTGATGCTGATGATCTAAGCCCACTGTTTCTGCAGCATCAAGTGAGCATTGCCCTTCCTTTGCTGTCCTTGCAGGCCACCAAGGACACAGATTGTTCTCAGATTTTGAATTGCTGCTATTGTAAATACTTGTGTCTAATTCACCTCCTTCAGCTTCAGTTGGGCAGATAAAAACTTTCACTAAGCTTCCTTTTCAACCCAGGTAGCACAAAGTCTTTGAAATTCATTCCTACTGATAGGTTTTTAGATGAGTGGAAGAGCTGTGAAGTCACAGAAGTGTTTTTTCCCAGAGAGATGCCACTTTGTCACTGAAGACCATGGAACCTGAAGCCATGGCAGGGACTAGATGGGACTACTGTAAGGGTTTGGTTCAAAATACAGTGTTAAAGGGGTTGGCAAAGGAGGCAGAGCTTCAGCTCCGACTGTGTGTTTTGAGCACAAAAGTTGGGACTCCCCTGCTGAAGCTGATGTTCAGGGTGTGGATGGGGAAGCCATGGGTAGGTGCTGCCTGTGGGTGCTCCCATGTCTTGGCTTCCCCCACCCCCATCTGCCAGAGCACCTTCCTCCCTGTGGCAGTGAAGGACTGTGTTAATTTTTCGGTTAAGATAAATGTGTGCCCTGACTGTGAGGTCTGGAAAAGTGGGTCTGTGTAGCCAGAGCTGGCATAGGGTGGGAAGATGCCTCATTAGCTCTCAAATGAGGGGAGGAGATAACAGGCAAGGATATTAAAACGCCCTTGTTAAGAGACCCAGGGGTCACATGAGCTGCCCCAAATCCTCAGCCTCTCTTGTTTCTGAGAAGTCTTGTGATTTACTGACTGATGACTGACCCAAAAGCCCCATTGCAATCAGAATGATGCCACAATCCTGGGGAAAAAAAAACAAAACCAAAACAAAACAAAACCAGGCTGTCATATACATCTTAAGCCAAGCAGGAAGGGAATTGTCACTTTTCATTTACACACCCCATCCGAGCCGAGCAGACAATTGCTTTTTGAGGGATTCCAGACCCTGCATGTTAATGTGTGCACAAATGCATGCAAATCCTCTCTGGCGGAGCGCGGCAGCGGCATCGCCTGCCCCGGCCCCGGCCCTGGCACTCCTGCTCCCCGCTTTGTCTGCAGACAGAGCTGCTCCCTGATACAGCCCATTTATTTCCATCCCAGAAGAAACAAGTGAGAAGCAGAGATAAGCAGCGTGGGGGGTGATAAGGGCTGTTTGCTGAGCTCTTTCTTTGTCCAAGAGGAATTTTAACATCTCTACCATGATGATAGCATTTTAAACTCTGCTTTCGTTCTTGCTGTTGCCAGGAGGGGCCTGGGCTCTTATGCTGCCCTTTCTCAAAATATCTGCAGTGCCCAGCCTGGGCAGGTTTTCTTTGGTGATGTTGATGGTTTGGTGATGTTTGACCTGTGCTAGGTCCTGTGTGCCCACCCAGCTGAGCTGGCAGCCGTGTCTGGAAGAGAAGATCCCTGTGGCCAGGAAGAGAGTACCCCTGTGGCCAGGAGCTTTTCCTGCAGGCAGGGATCTGCTGCCCTCACAACCCCAGGGCAGTCTGGTGCTGCCTGCACTGCCCCAGTCCCTGGCACATGTAGGCTGTCTGCTGGGACAGACCAGCTTGGCCAGCTCCTTTGCTGGAGCTACAGACCATTTGCAAGGACCCACTTCACCTTGGCTTCTGACCCACCCAGCTCTCATCTTCCCTGGCTTTTTAGCTCTGCTTGTGCTTTCCTGTTTTGAAGCCATTGCTGGTTTTTCCCAGCAGGGAGACCTTATCTCTCTTCAGAAAGCTGGGGGCACGCCTGTGGCTCTCTCCAGAGCCTCTTGCACGGCACTAGTATTTTCAGCATGGTTTCACTGATTGTTGGGGCCGTTGCTCTGATGAAGGGGCTGTGGGAGGCTCCAGTGATGCAGAGGCTGTGCTCTGCTAACCGCGGCATACAACAAGAGACCATCGCATCCCAGAGACCTCGCGGGTCAATTGGGCTCATTTTGAGCTGCGTGTAGGTGGACTTGGGCTGCAAGCATGCTTCTGCATCTCCAGCAAGGAGGACTCAGGAGCCAGGTTCTCCGCTTGGTTTGTTGGGCTCTGTTTGCTTCAGATTCCCCTTGTGTGCCTGTTTTCACCCATAGAGAGAAGAGGGCTGGCACCGGCTAGTGGATCCAGTTTGCAGCGTCCCCCTGCACCAGCAGATGGGTGGGGGTGTAGGTGGGGACAGGGGTTAGAGCCTCCTCTGAGGAGAGGATCAGCTGTTGTGCCCAGAGCACCATGTCAAAGTGGCCATTGCAAAATAAAATACATCTCCCTTGTAACTGCATCACATGGAGCTCTGGCCTGGAGTAGAACAAATTTTTCAATCTGTTTTGGAGCCGTTGCTGCTCTCTACCATGTGAAGTCAATTCAAGGCAGGCTCCTTTCCAGCTAAATCTGACACCAGGAAATGTTCTTTTTCTCCCCATTTGCTTCCCGCCCTCCTGGCCCCGCTGCAGGGCAGCTCCGTGCGCGGCTCGGTGCCGAGCAGCCCTGCCGGGAGCTCCCCAGCCCGTGCCTCCTGCAGCAGCACGGATGCTGGCCGACTCCCTCTCTTCTTTCCTCTCCCTCCACAAGCTACAGCTGCTTAACAGCTCCTTCATTTCCCCTCCGTGCCTGAAGCTGGTCGTGCCGTCAGCTCTCCTTGCTTCATTGGGAAGCACAACATCCCAGGGTTTTTCCTTGCCAGCCCTCAGCTCCTGGAGTCGAGTGATGCTCCAGGATGTCTCCAGCTGCAACAGAACTGAAATCTCCCCGGCCCTGTGTCCTGCCAATGCTAGAGACCTCTCTTAATCACCAGGGCAGGTGCTTCCCTGCGATGAGCTTGCAGACCCTTCTCTGGGATGAGATCAAGACAGAAAGGCTCAGGAATGGGGTTTCCAGAGAGTGATTTCCGTTAGCTTCTTGTTGCTTAAAAAAACCTGAACTACCCACGCTCTTCTCAAGTTGCGTGGAGCTCCTTGGCTGCATGAGCAGAAGTCGTTTTGGAAGCTTTGGCAGCAGTTAGGTGAGGTTTGTGTCTGGGCAGAGCAAGAGCTGGTGGGTTTCCTTCTGCAGGACGTGCCACCCCACCTGGGCTGTGGCACCCTTTGCGTGGCGAGGTACACGGCACGATGCGCTGAGCATCTCCAGGCTCTGCCACGCTTCCCACCTTAATGACTGACGAGCTGGTGCTGGTGGGAGCAGCCAGGCAGACTGCTGGCCATGGATCTACTCCGTTCCAGCACCCACCAGCCCTCCCCCCCCAGCACTGGCACCCCAGGACGCTGTCGCCGAGGTCACTGTGCATGGCATGTGCATCGTCTCGCCTCGTGCCACTCCGCTTTGAGTGCACTGGGGGGATACTGCTTTTTCAATTCCATCTCACATTCAAAATGTACATTTTTATATTAAGTTTTTGCTATGGGGAATTATTTTTAATTATAGCGAGCTGGAAGATGATAAAATAAAGTTGAGTAAGTGAGACCTATGTGAAGAAGTCATGGAAACTATATCATAGGAGTGGAAAGATACTCCTAGGACACCCAATATTGTTCCCATGAAACAACATATCCTAATGCAAAGAAAATAATTATAATTAAAGCTGTTAAGCTTGTGCTTTTAATGAGAGGAAAGGAAGAGAACTGAGTATCTCAGGGGCAAGATTGTGAAGTCTGTACAGTTTGTCCAGGGAGGTGGCAGAAGCCCCATGCATGGAGAGGCTTGGTTTTTAATGATGCCCATTTTTACAGAGCCCATTGTCTGGGCCTGGGGATATCAGTGTTGAATAGACAGGCTACATGTGTCTTTTTCATCCTTGGCTTCTCTGGCCAGGAGTAACTGCCCGCCAGCAGTATCCACCTGCCTGGGGTGGGGCAGGAGGGTGGATGTAATTCAGCTTCCCAGCCCAGTCCTCACACTCCTGGCTGTACGTGGTGTGAGCTGCAGGATGGAAGGGGTGACCTGTGGGGTCTAATGGATCACGCATCTCACTTACTAACTCTTCGGCACCGTTATTTAAGGTCCTTGCAGTGGCCTGATTTATGTCATTTATTAAAAGCCAAGAACCTGTGATGCTCTCCTGCTGTCCTCCATCTCCTGGAGGGGATGTGTCTAGTGCAGCCAGGAAGACAGAACCACACAGGCTGGCTTTTTCCCTGTCACAGCGCTCCTGCCCCCAGCATTGCTGCCATCTGAGCACGGCGTGTTGGGTTTATCTCCCTTCTGACACTTGTGGCTGATACCCTGAAAAATAAAATTTGGCCAAAAAGTCCTCAGCTCTGTTAGAACAACTATTTCCAATGCTGAATCCAGGGCTCTGGAACTATTAATTATTCTGAACGTCTTGTTGCGTATTGAGCTCCTTCTAATCATATCGTGAAATGAGATGGAAACGGCAAAGAAACCAGCAGCTTTGCTGAGGCAGAGCACCTTTCCACAGTAGCTGATTAATTAAAATATTCACATGAAATGGTGCCTTGATTATTTTGTAAGGTAACAGCCGGAGGCAATGCCGAGACTTTCCGACTGGACGCAAACCAGACGCCGGGGGTGCGTGGGGGTTGCTGTGTGGTTTAGATCTGATGAAAGGCAGGAAATGGGAAAATCTGGCAGATCTCCCTGGCTTGACTTAACGGAGCCTCTTGACTTTTGCTAGAGTGCATTTTTTGTGCTGTAATGGCCAAGTGGAAATTCAGACTCGAATCTGGATCTGAGCACTGGTATGCTTCCCTGGCTTGTACACGAGGGTGGAAAAGAAAGGTGTTTGAAAATTAAAGCCCTGGGGTTTAACTGTTACTACCTTCTAGATTTCTTTGTTTTACCTTGGAGCAGAAAAACCTGCAATGGCAATGGCAACTTTTCCCTTGCCTTTTGTGTGTTACCTTGTTATTTCTGAGATGTCTCCCTTCTGCTACCCCAGTGAAACCCTATCTCGTTCCTCAGAAGTCAGCGGCATTACAGTAGCGCAAATTAATTCTGATCCTGTGTGGTTACTTTTAAAATAGATACCATTGACCCATATTGTGGAAGAGCATTACATTTGCAGAAAATGAAAACGATCTGTCAGCATTTATTACAAAACCTCTTTCTGTGGGGCTGGAGGATGTTTTCAGCCAGGCTAGTCCATTACTGTTAGTCCTGGTGAAGGGGTGCCATGTCCTAGCAGCCCTGCAGACAAATGCTCGGGTTTAAGCCCATGAAGAAGATCTCCCACAGACCATCAGCTGCAGGAGCAGGCCCTTAAAAGAAATGCTAAGAAGTGATACTTGCAGTGAATTAAGCTATTGGCTGTTAAATTGCAACCTGTGGGTTGTTCTTTCAGTTCTTGTGCTTTGCCCCCCGTCCAGCTCTTGGGCAGCATGTGAGCTGCTGAGCCACGGCACGTGCCGTCAAGCTGGGTGGTTAAGATGCCGTTGTAGTCTGACTGTCGTTGTTGTAGCCTCCCCTAATTTAGTTTAGCTTTTTATGTTCAGGGTATAATCAATTTTTATGCTACTTTAATAAGGAAATATGTGCTATCAGCATGCTAAAGGGACTTGTCATTCACAGCTTCCCAGTCAATCCACCATTTTCCATATTAGCCAAGTGCTCAGCTGTCCTAAATTCGATAAGTGCTCTGCAATTACTGGCTGGCACGCTGATCCACACCAGGAGGGCACGTGGCCCTTGCCTGGGCTGGCCCCTGGAAGTGCTCCTCGGCGCAGTAAAGGGACGAGCAATTACATCTCCCCAAACACTGGGCAGCGTGACTCAGCTTGATTGCCAAGTGTTGTTACAGCAAATATGGACTTCTGTTTCCTCCTTGTGAAAGACACAAACCCGGCGTTAGAAAATGCCTGAGCATAAGCAAGGGTTGAGTTTAGTAGCTGCAGGCCAACGACTGGCAGGAATTGCTTTGCTTGGTTACTTGAAGTGCAACTCACCAGGGCATCTCCTCTTTCTCCTCTCTCCTCACCTTGCAGGAAGATTTGCCTTCACTGTAAGTGCTCCCAGGAAGAGCACATCGTAACAGTTATGCCTCTGGAGATGGAGAAGACCGTCACGAAGCTCATGTTTGACTTCCAGAGAAACTCAACATCTGACGACGACTCGGGCTGTGCCTTGGAAGAGTACGCATGGGTCCCCCCTGGGCTGAAGCCTGAGCAGGTAACGGTGACACCACCCAGCTAACCAGGAATAAATTGCTTTAATGTCCTCTCTGGAAATAGTTGCTCTGATTTTTCCTCTAGAAGTGTGAGCACTCGTTGCACGCAGCTGTTTCTGGGTGCACTTTAGGGAGCTGCAGAGGTAGGTCTGGTCTGAGTGCACAAATGAAACAACACAGAGATGCGATCCTTGCAGGATTTGTGGTTCTCTGTGTCTGTAGATGTCATTGGTAATTGAGAGCAGGGAAACAAAATACTTTCAGGATGAGGTTTGTTGTGGTTGTGCAAGGGAACAGATACAGACATACCTACTACTGTTTCATGGGGGAAGGGGGATAGTGGTGGGACTCCAGCATTCTGTGAGGACTCTGTGCTCCTGTCCTGCCCTCCTGGACCACTGCACTCTGTGTTAAGTCGAGGGCAGACAGTCAAAGCTGGTTGATGACTCTGAAAATGGGCCAAAGCTTTTGGAGCTGGTTTTTCAAGCATGATGTTTGTGCCTTACTGGAAGGAATTGCTCAAATAAAGTTCAGGTCTCTGGGTACAGGAACAGAGCAGGATGGATTAGACCTGAACACGCATTGATTTCCCCTCCTTGAAGTTTACATGATTCGTTTGGGTTTTATGCGGATCTTTTTTGTGTTCAACTCAGAACTTAATTTGCAGAGGAGACTGAAAAATGAGCTTAGCTTTGGTAATTGCTACAGCAATCATTTTAAACTGTGTGAAGAGGCTGGGAGAGGGTGGAAAGCTTTCATTCTTACTGTTGTAGCTGCCGTCCTTAAGTACTGTGTTTTCCTGAGCTTTTATTCAGAAGGGCTTAGGCATTTCCTGGAATATTTTGGCACCACCCGTAGGCTGTAAATATTATCTGTCTGATTAGAGAAAATCCAGTTGTTTGCTATTTTCTTTTCTTTTCTTCTTCTCTGTACAAGTCTTGCTTGGTGCTTCCTTGAAACTCCACAGCACCATGTGTTTCCTTTGGTGCCATCCATCCAAGCTGATCAGGCAGCAGCCTTGTTTTCTGTCACCTTCCTTATGTCAGAAGGTCCCTTTGTGCCTCCCAGCAGGCAGAAGACACGGTGCATGGACAGATGCAGATGGTCCTGTAGTAGCTCTGCTGGTCCTTCATGCTGCAGGAACGTGAACCAGTTGGGTTTCAGGACTCCCACTGGAGGGCCATACCTAAGCTGATGCCACCTGCTCTCAGCACGACCTGCTGTCCAGGCGTGTCAGTGGCTTCTGGAGCCCAAGCTGGCCCATATCCCTGTAGCTTTGGGTGGAAATACAGGTATTTAGCGGCAGGTGGCACCTGACCAGGTAGACATGGTCTCTGATGAGTACAGCGTGGCACAGACAGCAATTGAAACCCACTTCTAGCATGGTGGTAACGTATTTCAGAAGACCTGGATGTTTCTGTGATCCCTCAGGTGCTTTGTAAGAAGCAGATTGCCATCAGGAAGTTTGGAATGCTCAGGAGAAAATAAAAGTCCATTAGCTCTAGCAGTAGGTACTGACATCTCATGCATTTTTTGGCTCTTCCAGCATCTGTTTGTTGCAGAGGCCACGGTACTTCTCAATATGAACACCCACTTCCTAATTAAGGTCCTCTGCCTGCACTGCTGGGCCTTTTAGCAGATTTTCCACTTCAGACCTGTCTCTAATCACCATGGAGATGAGGAGCAGCCATAAGCAGAGCCAAAGACAAGCACTGAAATCCTTCCAGCATAGCTCATCTGCCAGCCCCTTTGGGACCTTTCACACATCAGATGAGCCACTAAGGAGATAAAAGTGAGGTGTGACTCCTCTGAGCTGTGAAAGAGCCACAATGCAGGGCTGGGGGTTGTTCCTGGGTGAAGGGCAGCACCCTGAATTTCTCCAGGAGTTGGCCTGTGCTAGGGGCTTTGCAGGGCTGGGAGGTGCTCTGGAGTGCAGGAGGTGCTAATTGCCTCCCGCAGGGGTAGGAGGTACCTCTGCAGCAACTTGCTGGAGCCGTGCAAGACTCCAGAGAGACGTGTGGCTTTCTGGTGGATGAGTCAGGCGTGCACATGTGACGTGGAGCTCTAGAAAGCTGATGTCTGCCGTGGAGCCACTGGTGGGCTCTGCTCTGGCTGAGGACACGGCCATCAGGCTGGGCTGGAAAGTTGCATTGGTAGGCAGTGAATTTTTCTCTGCCTTCCGCTGTTTCATTGTCTTGTTTCTTTGACATGAAGCAGATGAAATGAAACAACTTTTTCTGCAATATTCTACTTTATTAAAATCTCTATGCAGCATGCGAGCTGGCGAGGGAAGTGGTCCCCTGAAAGACTAATGCAGTTTTCTTATTATACTTGGACGACAGCCTTCCTACCTCACTATTCCTGGGAGACAGTGCTCACATCGCACTCAGCGCAGCAATTTACAGGATTTCAGAGGGGGAGTTTGGCCAACAAACATGACATAGGGGTTTGGCAGTTTCCACAGGTCACTTCAGAGTTTGGAGAGTCCTTTCAATCCATAGCTTAAATTGTCAAGTGTAATCTAAAGGGGAATCGACTCAAACCTACAAGGTCTCACTGGATTCCTGGACACTAATTCAGGCATCAGCTTGTCTGTGGTACATGTCAACTATGTGAAAACCAAGTTGGTTACTTAATGCCTGCTACTGAAGAGAAAAAGAAACGTTGGTCCAAGTTCACAGATAATAATCCAGACATTGCCCTGAAGAGCAGAACTGAAAGTTATCCCTTAAATTATGGCTCATCAGTGTGCAGGACTACAAAATGCTTTACAAAACAGCGATAAATATTATATAATTCTAAATATGTTTATAACACAGGGATGAAAATAGTAATATAAAAGGATGTTAAAATACCACCATGGAATGTATGGTAAAAATCCATCTGGCAAACCCGCTAAAATTTTGTGACATCTCTGCCCAAGAAAGAGGGGTATGAACTGAGGACTGGAAATGCTATTTTGTTGAGGACCCTAGAAGAGCTTGATTTGTTCAGCCGAGCACATGGAAGGGTTATGGTCACTCCCTACACATTAACGAAGGAAGAACAGTTATCCAAGCTCCAACTTTGGCACACAAACATAGATATAAACTGGCTCCAAATGCATTCAGGCAGGAAATTGGAAGAGGTTTCAAACCATCGGAGGTGTAAGGCTCAGTGGCAACCTGCCAACAGGGAGAGTGATGGGTAAAATCCCAAGGCTGAGCTCCATAAATTACAACGTGATTATAAAATGTGGTTTCTTCTAATAGCAGTCCACTACACAGGATGGACAAGGGTGTCCTGTGGGCTCTAATCCCGCTTGGATTGGACCTCAATGAGAAATTGTTTTATGGCAGAAGAGGGACTTCTCCTGTGGAAGATTTGGATGCAGATGGGAATGGGAGAGGTGGCCATGCAGGAAGTGAGGCAGAAGCTCAGGATGCGGACTTTAAGAAATACCTTTCCTTGCCTGCTGTTCGATGGTTGGATACAGAAAGAAGTGTGAAAGTCCTGAAATGGGCAGGCACCAATAGAAAAGTGTCCTCAGCAGAGCAAAATCCCAGCCCAGGCCTGGCTGCAAAGACAGGGGAAGGCAGTTTTGGGAGCCGGTTTGTCTGCTGGGGCTGGCAGTCCGACAGCTGATCCTCCTTGAACTGACATAAGTTTGAGGGCAGATGCTTAGAAATAAGTACTTTTATGATGTGTTTTTCACATTTTTAGGCAAGGCATGTGTAGATACGTGTGAATGTGCAGCCTTGAATTCCTTGGGCCTGTGGTTTGGAGAAATCCAAAGATGTTATAACACGCCAGCTTGAATTTCTGAATAAAGGGGATTTTGGAGGATTTTTGTCTTTATTGTGTCTCAATAATAGGAGCAGCTGGTTATGGGCACAGATTTTCAATTAAACAAAAGATGGGGCTCTACTTCAGCTGCGGTGTGGCTTTCTATATGGTTCCAGCATGCCAACATTCAAGACCCGTGTATGCACCATAAGAACTTAATTCCCTCTTGCTGTCAGCACGGTTGCTCTGACTTGAGCCTCTTAAAAAGTTATGAAAATCTCATCTGAGCTAAAATTAGTAGCATGAAGGTTCAGGGGACCATTTTCCTCTAATGCAGCAGTTAGAGCTTGGACCTTGAGAGCTTTGAGGTGGCATGAAACTCATGGCTGTCACAGGGAATTTATTCAGGGGCTAACGTATGTGTGGGTTCCTGTTCTGGATCTTTTGTAGGACCTATAGCAAGGGCTTGAGTTACAAAACCTCCAAGCTTCATCAGTTGCTGTTGAGGTCACAAAGCGAGGAAGGGAGAGTGGAGATGAACCTACACCGAACATGCATTTACACCTTTATCTAAAGATACCCACTTTCACCACCTTGGTGTGGTAGAAAGTACATTATCTGGGCCAGCCATCTCTGGGGGATGTGTGCCTCAGTTGTGCCACTATGTCACGGTCAAGTGAATTTTACCTTCTCGTCCTTTCTTGAGACCTAGAAGTTCAGCAAACTGTTCCACTCCTCAAGAGACTAAAGTCTTGCATGTAGCAAGGAAGGAACAAGGCAGACTGAAGCAACCCAAGTCTGCATAATAATGGGGAGCAGATGAGCTAATTTATGGCCAAGTAGAGGAAAGACAAAAGCCCCATGAAGAGCTCTACCTTCCATTCATGGTGGGTGGAAAGCTGAGGGTGCTGAAGAGGAGCTGTGACTCCTGTATGCCTGTGCCAGCAGCTGCAGCCGCCTCCTGCTCGGTCCCTTTCCATGCATGCACGTGCTGTAGTATTTTACCCAAAAGCTGCGTTTCAGCACATTTTTAAAAGCTCTCCAATTTCACTTTGAGGTAGCAGTAAGTCCATCACCTCCCCAGTGAACTCTGGTATCTAAATAGCCTGGCAGTTAGCGGCTCTTATTTCAAGGCTGGAGCTGTCTAAATCCAGCCTCCAGGCATCGGACCGTGCCGAATGCTTCCCAGCTGGATGGAGCAGCAATCCCGCACACGAAATGCTTTTTCCATGTGCCATGCCAGTGCTGGGGGACCTGGAGGCAGCTGGGGCAGGTTAGGAGATCCTGGAGATATTCCCTCCGCCCTGGAGCAGAGTGGATGGAGGAGGTGTGAGTGCATCCCTTGCTGCAAACCCCAAAACCATGGCAAGCCCTGCGTCTGGGCTTTTGCTCCCGTTCTGTGTCCTGGGCTGTTGGGTTGATCATGGTGAGCTGATGGAAGCTGTTAAATTTATTTAATCCTTGAACAACCTTACTGTCAGGAAGGGAATCAGCTGCTTTTGGGGGGCTGTGGAAACAAAACCACTCACCTGATGTGTTGTGCTTGGTTCTTAAATTTGAAGTGGCTGTGTGGTGGTCAGCAGATGTTAGGAGGCAGGGGAAGAGCAGGGAGTGCAAAAGACAACAGAAAAACCCTGGACTGCACAATATTAACTTGTCCTGGAGCTTTATTTCAGCATACAATGACAGCTTTTCCTTGCTGTGGCGTTATTCTGGTGCTACCCTGTGCCTTACAAATACAAGAGCATTTTAAGTGGCATACCCAGAGGAATTACCAGCTATGATCAATGCAGCAGATGATCATCATAATTGCTAGTGCAATTATGGTCCGGAGGACTGGGAGCAGTGTGGGAGCAGCTCTGCTGGTCAGTACCTCGCAGCACAAAGACCACTCTCAGATGCTTTTGAACGTGCTGTTTCTGGCTCCTTTTAATCCAAATTCAATTTCTGCTTAAAAAAGGAAAACGACAGCATGTGCTTTCAGAAGTGTAAAATTTGTGGATGCACGGCCTTCATTCAAATGTTCTTCTTTGATGCCAGCAGGAAGCAATGTTTCCGCGGGATCTCTTGCAGACCCAGCGCTGCTCCAGAGGCTTGGCAGCAGTGGATGGCACTCTCAGCTGGTGAGC
>NW_008603851.1:18129-23244 GCF_000691845.1 Merops nubicus | reverse complement strand
GATGTGGAGCGCCCGCCCCAAACCGCCGCGCCTGCCGTTAGCCGTGGGAGAGAAGCACACAGAGAGCCACAAAGCGTGCCAGAACAAACAGCACTTCGGAAAATGGCTTTCCCTTTGTTCCCTGCCTTTGTCCCTGCAACTGGGGAGCGGGTTTCCCAGAGCAAGCCCAGCGTTGCGGGACGCCGGACCGCCCGGCGCCGGGGATGGCATCGGCCTCCCGCAGCCACGTGCCAGCACGGGCGACCTGGGGGTGACAACAGCCTTCTCCCAGGGGCTGTGGGGTCTCAGGGGGACCCTGGCTCCCCCCGGGGTGCATGCCTGGCTGCAGCCCCAGCCAGCAGTTCCCGCTCTCCCCTCCATTCTGGGGTGTCTGGCCTTGCTGCAAGGATTGTTTTGTTTCAAGAAATAAATAAGTGCTTTGTGTCCCAACGGCACGGAAAAGGAGGATGTGCCAGGCTTGGGCCAAAGCGCACGGGACACGTTTACCAGTTTCACATGTGCTGTTACTATCTGTGGAGTTCATGTGTGACCCTACGTGGAGAAGCACTTGCAATGTTTTGCAGCCAGGTTGTGAGGGTTATTTACATGTGGCTTGTTTGTTTTTCTTTTTCCCTTTGGTTTTCCAAGGGAGGCCGACAGGGATGAGAGAAACACGCCAGAAGACATCAGATTCTTTTCTCAATTTTAATGCTCAGTGTAAAAGATCACTTAATGCCTGACATGCCACTAAAGAGCCAGCACCGTGGAGGAGCGGGCGAGCTGGAGGTGCAGCCCTGCTTGCCCGGGCCAGCACAGGCTTGTTGCAGCCACTGGCTGCCTTCTTCCCACTGCAGCCAAGGCTTATGGGAGCTCACAGACCCTGAGCGGGGGCACAGGGCCACGGGCGAGTGTCCACACACAAGGGCACCAGCAGCCACTGCTCCGCCTGTCACCACGCAGGCAGTACCCCACTGCGGCATGGGGTGGGCTGCTGGGGCTGTGGGACCCCTGGCACGGTCTCGGGGGAAGTGATGCTCTCCTAGGCATGGGGGCATGTCAGAATGCTGGCGTGCCCGGGCTTTGCACAGACTGCTGCGGGCAATGGTTTGCCGTGCTGGGTCTCAGTGGTGGCAGATCCACCAAGGTCCCCTTCTTGGGGACATCCATCTTCAGGCACCCTGCTGCACACAGGCCGGCACGTGCTGCCCTCGCAGGGCTCTTTGCAGCTGGTTTTGCAGTTTGGTTTCCTGAAAGGCAGGCGGGGTGGCCCAGCTGGATGTGCTGAGCTGCTATGGCTGAGCAAGTCGGCGCCCATCAGCTGAGCCGCGCCAGCACACCCCAGCTCCTTTGTAGTCTGTCCCAGCCGTACAGTCATCCCAAACAGCCCGGTTTGGTGGGTGCTTCCCATAGGGCTGCTGTACTGGGGTGAGCACAACTGAATGTTACTTCCCAACAGCGATTCGTGGCACGAGAAACATGATATTTCCCCTCCACCACCTCTAATTCGTTGATCAAAGAGATTCTTCATCAATGACTTAAATTCATAGGTTGTTTGTAAACTTTTCCTTCTAGGAGAAGGTGTAAGACTTTGCTTACAAACATGCACCCCAGGAGAAGCTGCAGTCCTGCCTTTGTTTAGCAGGGACAGGGTAGGTTTGTAAATTGTCAAAGTTAAAGTGGAAACACACCCCAAATGTAGGAAGACTGCAGAACACAAAGGCATTTGTAAACTAATGTAATTACTTTCCTCAGTGCCTTTGAATAAAATTGGCTTCACTTTAAAGGCTTTTTCCTACCCTTGTTTTATATTATGTTCTTTCCTTTCTCCTGGTTTCTTTCTTCTTTAATTTCTATCTTCCCCCCACCCCATGCCTTCCACTTTTAGCTCCAAGCAGCTATTAATTTCCAAAATGTCTATCAGTTTTTGTTAGCAAACCTTTGCATTTGGACGTTTTCCTTTTGAAGGCGAGAATAACACCCTGGGAAGATGGCTATCTGCTGTGCTGGTTTCTCACAGCACAAAGCCATCCGAGCACTGAGACCTCCTCGGGGCAGGACGGGGCTTGTCCAGCTGGCCAACGTGCCATGGCACCCAGCACCCACAGCCAGCCTGGCTCCTAGCGGGGTGACCAGCCCATCCCAGTGACATCAGTGCCTCGTGACATTGTTTGAAGCCTGGCTTTAACTCAGCCTGATGTTTTCCAGATTCCTCTGGGGTTTTTCCCATCCAGATGTGAGCAGAGGTCACAGTGAAGAGAAACAAGTGGGGAAACTGAGGATGAAGCCTAGCCTGGACCCATACGTGGCTCCTGTGCATTAATGGTGCTTGTTAGGGTAATCATGGCCAGAGCAGATCTATTGGAAGGGGAAATAGCAGGATGTGGGGCTGGCTTGTTGTACGGCAGAAGTATTTAATAATAAAACAGTCAAAGATACGGCACATTTTAAAAGGGAAATGTTATCCATCCTGGGTCACTGCCCCACACTGTTTTCCTTATCTGGCAGCAGCTCATGTTGCAGAGCCTGTAAGGTCAGTGAGGAGCCGTCCACTGGTGCTGGGGGGGTCTGGATCAGGCCCTTTGGCCGCAGTGGCCCATCAAGGCTCACCAGCTACAAAGGCTTGTGTGTGCTCCGAACTGGAGCTGGACGAAGGAGGAGTTATTTTAACAGAAAACAGTGACCTTTTGTGCAAAAGTGAAGTGCAGACGGAGCAGTTTTAGTTTTCCAGCAAGTTAACATTTTCTGCAGGCCTTTCTCCTCTGAAAAGCCTGATTGATCTGAGAATCCCCCACTTCCTTCTTTATTTTTTCTTATTTTTGAGCGTCCTGGCTGGGCTGTGCCAGCTCAGCTGCCAGCCACTCATTCACGGGCTCAGAAATGCTGTCGATGGCCAGCTGAGCACAGAGGCAGGAGATGTTGGCAGCCTGTGACCACATCTGCCCAGGCTTGGCTCTCCATCCCGTGAGGAATGGGTGATGGATGAGAGAGTGTATTCGCACAAGCCTAGGTTAATGTCAGCCCAGGCAAGAGGTGTCTTCTGCTTTTTGTCTTCACTCTAGCTGGACCTCTCAGGGTAGGAGTGATGCCTCGGGTGAAAGGATCTGTGTATCCCCCTCGTTCTGGTTTGTCCCCAAGAGGGGTGGTAGGTGTAAAGGCAACAGCAGAGGAGGCCATCAACATGCATAAAGAAAGGGGTTTCTGCCCATGAAATGTCCTTAGGCACTGGGTAAGGACTGGCAGTTGCCTCTACCCCATCCCCTCGCTGAGCACCCGTGCAGAAGGTCCCCTTGGCTGAGGCAGTCCAAAGCAAATCTTTCCAAGTTATTTCAGGCAGTAGAACACAGGTTGGAGCCTGTTATATTTATTTTGCTTTGCTTTTCAAATCAAATTGCCCATCCCTGCCGAGCTATGTTGCTGGTCTGATGGGAGCCAGTTCCTGCGGACCTGCTGAGCCTAAATGGAAAACTTCCCAGCGGAAGCAGGAGTGGGGCTGGGCACGTATGTCCTGCTGTGTCGGGCTCCAGGAAGGCAGAGCCCAGGCTGCCAAAGGGAGAACTCACACCCCTGCTTTTCACCCAGGGTGAACGTCTTACAGCCCATTGCTTTAGGGACCAGAGCAGCCTGATGGAATTTGGCATCTCTTTGGAAAAACAAAAAAAGAAAGAAAAGTAATTTCTGATCTCCACCAACTTCAAGGATGCAGTGGGCAAAAAAAACCTTCATTGCAAGAAATAAACCCACAAACTAACCAAGCGAGCAGCCTGCCTGCACGTGGGGAATTTGGCAAGAGAAGCCAGCCCGTGTCCGCACGTGGCACCGCGGTAGCCTGGCAGCCCGCTGGCAGGTATGGCAGCCGGGGCATCGCCAGGAGGTGTTCAGCTGCAGACCCTGCTATGGACTAGCTGCATGAATTTGGGGAGCACGCGGAACGTCCCTACGCTGCAGATGTTCCTTTACTGTGCAGATATTTGCTACCTCATGTAGCACGTCGTAAGAATGTGTTTTTAATATGCTTTGATGTCCCTGGATGAAGGATGCTTTACAAATGCAAAGTAAGTATTCTAATATACGTAGTTTGTTTTCTTTTTAACATAACAAAATACTTAGCAGCCTTTCTTTCTCTGACAGTTTCTATAGCTGGTGGGTCTGTTTCTGCTGTGCCTTAGCAAAACAAATTTAGGGTTTCATACTGGCGTATGCTCAGCGTTCTCCTCAGCTTCATGACCTGAGCAGTTTCCTTTTCATCAGCACTGCAGAGTTACATGCAGAAATCTGCTAAAAATCCCTCTTTCTGCAAAGCCTGATGATGGGGAAAAGGTGGATCTTAGGGTTGGTTTGGAGGGGAGCCATAAAAAGAGAGGCAAAGCGATTGCAAGCACTGGAGCAGCTCTACTCGCAGGTAGCTCTGAATGAGACCAGGGAACGAGATGAATGCAGAGTAATTCTTCCTTGAATAATGCCGAGTTTCGATATTTATTTGGGAATAAATAGTCATTTCTTCCTGTAGAAGGAAACTCCCCGTGCGAGGCAGCCCCAGCAGCCCGCGAGCTCTGTGTGAGCCGCCTCTGCGTCCCCGTCCCTCTGGGGGACCCGTGCTAGTTCAGCATCCTGCAGATGCTGCGGGGTTGTGCAGGCAGCGGGGGCGTCCCTGGGGAGATGCAGCCCACGTGGTGCTTTCTAGGCCACAGCCCGAAACGTGCAGTGAGGGCAAAAGCTGATCAAAAGCCCCGCTGCAAAGTGAGTGTCGCTTGGGAAAAGCCCCGTGGAAGCTGCAGGCATTGCAGCCACTCTGAAACGAAGGGCTGCAGTGTCTGAGAGCCCGGGGAGCATCTCAGGGGGCTCACCCCACCGTACAAAGGCAGAAAGCTGAATGCTGCATGCACCAGGAAAACACTTCGCATCTCAAGAGCAGTTTTAAAAAAGCCATCCAGCCCCTTGCTCCTGCCCAAGCATCCAGAGGGGTCCTGGGCTGGAGATTCCTGATCCCAGCTGAGTTTTCCCTTACCTTTTCCTTCTCCTGGGTCTTCCCAAGCCATTCAAGGTCACTATGGCCACTTCAGAGCTGATCTCGGCCAGCGAGTCCCATGCTGGTGCCTGACCCGGCCCTTGAGTACGCGTCCCAGGTGTGGCAGTCGG
>NW_008603851.1:0-18098 GCF_000691845.1 Merops nubicus | reverse complement strand
TGGCGTGGGTTCCGGGGGGTTCGTCCTCCCCGGGCTGCCACTGGGCTCCTGCCTTTTTAATAGCTGCTTTTAATTACACGCTCCGAGACGAAAGAGAAAAACCAAGCCTTCCAACAGATTTTATCTGCTGTTTATTTCCACAAATTGCTGCAGAAAAAAGCCCGGAGGGTTTTGATGGAGGTGGAGGCTGAGATAGCCGGCAACACGGAGGCTGCTGGGGCGCAGCCTTTTTAACCTCCCCTGCCGAGGCAGGTGCCGACACATCCCCGCAGCCGGCGAAACATGCTAACGCTCTGGAGGCTGACCGAGCAAACGGTAACGAGCTCCAGCCCCTCTTCCTCACGGGAGAAAAGGCAACGAAACCAAAGCGGCGCCTGGCTGCGCTTCCCTGCTCCAAATCCTCAGGAAGACCCGGCACCCCCTGGCTCGGGGGGTTGGCTGCTGGCCGGGCATGGGCTTGGCCAGGGAGCCCCACTGCAGTCCACTCTCTTCCTTCGTAGGTGCACCAGTACTACAGCTGCCTGCCCGAGGACAAGGTCCCCTACGTCAACAGCCCGGGAGAAAAATCTCGCATAAAGCAGCTTTTGCACCAGCTGCCGCCACATGACAATGAGGTTAGTAACCAAAAAGTGTCCTCGGACGTCTGTCAGGGACGTGGTTAGGGAGGGGACCCCTCCTGGAGTTGCTCTTGTTGGAAGTGTGTCTGGTCTTTCTCAGCCCTTTCTGGATTTTGGGTGGATTTACTTGGAGTTTGATCATGTTGCCATTTAAGTGCCATATTTGCTCCTTGCTCGGATTGTGTTGGAGGTGGGGAGGGACTTTTTCGTTCCTAAAGTTAAAAAATTTTAATTTGTCTTTCTTCGGTTCTCTGAAATAAAAGCACTTTCTCAGCCCTCAGAGGCTAAAGCAATGTCAAAAGTGGCTTGAAACGCTGTTGGGATCAGCTAGAGCCAGATATGAAGCTGCAAAAGCCTTTTCCCAAGTGCTGCTTCCAACTCGCCTTGGGAGTGGGAGTGCATGTGCCGAGGAGGGGTTCCACTCGGGCTGAACCTCGCAAACAGGGAGCTGGGAGAGCCTGGCAAACCAACCTTCTCATGTCTCACAAGAAAGACGCGAGGCAGCAAAACAGGTCCCATCTTTGACGTCCTGTTCTTGCCAGTGAGCACATTGGCTTCTGGTAGCCCACAAAATTTCCCTTTGTAAACAACAAAAACATTATTTTCGTGCTGCTTTCTGAAGAAGCCGCTCTGGAGAATACGTGCAGGTAACTTGTTTGATCTAGGGCTGATTTTAACGAGTTTGCCTGCATGTGGCTGAGTGCCACGGGCACAGCGTGGTACTGCCAGCGCCAGGGGAGCTCCGGGCAGGGGCTTCTGGAGGCACGAGCCTGCGTGTGTTTTCTCCACGTTGGCAGATTTTGCATCCAGTTTCCCCTCGTGCTCAGTTTTGCTGCTCTGAAAATTCAAGGTGTGCTCGTTGCTCATGTGACTAATCCTGCTCATCTTCATGAGCCTGCTCTCCAAAGTAACGGAGGCTGGATTGGACACTGGTGCTACACGTGGCTACCTTGGCTCTTCAGTCATGTTCTCCATTGAGATGCAATCAGCCAAGAGCTAAGCCTGCAGGATGAAAATAGCCAGGAAAACCTCAGAGTTTTAAAAGCTTTGGGGAAATTACATCGTTCATTATTTGTATTCTTTTATTTTACTTATTTCCTTATTACCTTCCAACACAGAGGTTTTGCATATGTGTGAACTTGATCCTGTGCTGGAAGAGTAATTGGAGTTCCAAAATAGCTGGAACTTCGTCGTTTACACAGTGAAAACAGGCTGCACTCCTGAAATGGCAATAAAACATTTTGAATCTGCTGTAAGACCTCTGCCATAAGGAGAAAGCAGGAAAACCACCGGTCTGGGTGGGACTCAGAGGACCCAATTTCTAAGACTTTCTTACAAACCTAGCACCTGAAAAGCAACCTTCCTCCTGCCCTTTCTTCTCATTTAGAAATTTTGGCTGAACCCTGGGATGTCTGAAGCCTAGACAGCAGTGTTTCTCGAGCTTCCCCAAATCCCAGGACAGAGTTTGTAAGCCCCGTGCAGAGGTTTGCAGAGCCCGTGGGACTGTGGCCAGGGAGCCAGGGACACCCGTAACTCTGAGCATCGCTCCTGTTTTTTAGGTCCGCTATTGCAATTCCTTGGATGAGGAGGAGAAGAGGGAGCTCAAACTCTTCAGCAATCAAAGGAAGAGGGAAAATTTAGGGAGGGGCAATGTCCGGCCATTCCCCGTAACCATGACAGGAGCCATCTGCGAGCAGGTGAGTAGCGGGTGATGGACTGGCTTGGGCAGGGCAGCTTTTTCATCACCCAAGCTCAGCACAGCTCACAGGAGCAGCACCCACCCCATGCAAGCTACAAGCAGCAGGGTCCGTTGGGGTGCATGCCAAGAGCACCCCACAATACTTGATGTGGAGCAGTCACGCCAGCTCCTTGCCACAAAATGGGAATGAAAAGAGATTAAGAGAGACCAGCAAGGAGCAGTGAATTAGCCCCTTCTCCTGCTGTGGCTCTGGAAGCAGCTGATGGGTGGTGGGCAGCAGCAGCTCACCGGCCCCCGTTAAACAGCGGCTTTTCTGACAGTGCGGTGGCCAGATCAACGGGGGGGACATGGCCGTCTTCGCCTCGCGAGCAGGACACGGCGTGTGCTGGCACCCTCCCTGCTTCATCTGCAGCGTCTGCAACGAGCTGCTGGTCGACCTGATCTACTTCTACCAAGATGGGAAGATCTACTGCGGCCGGCACCACGCCGAGTGCCTCAAGCCCCGCTGTGCGGCGTGCGACGAGGTAAGAGCCAGCTCGCCCCAGCTTCTGGCCGCTCCGAGAGCCATCCTGCCACGGGTGCTGCCTGTGAGGATGCTGTGAGAGGGATCCCCTTGCCAGCCAGAGAGTTTTTTCCCTCCATCCACCCTGGCAGCAGTGGGTGCGTTAGCACAGGGAGCCTCTGCACAGAGCCGTGCACGCAAAATACGGTGGCTTGGCTGTGGCAGGGGTTCATGAAAGTTTTCCTGGGGGTTCCGCTGAGCACCTCGGGGTTCTCTTAGTTGCAGTCTGCCTAGGGCTGTTCAGAGAGAGGTCCTCATCTGCACGCAGGGAGCCGGGGAGGCTTTCCGTGAGTATTTCCAGTAGCAGCACACCCCTGCACCGTGTGATTTTAGCCCAGCTGTGTGCAGTGGTCCTCCCTTCTGCTCTGTTCCCCCAGAAGAAGCCTCTGGTGGGATGAGTGATGTTTCCTACAAGACATACATGCCGAGCTGCAATGGGCTTGAACAGAGGTGATTAACGGGCTATAGGAAGCTGAACAAATGGAACAGAAAGAGCATATAGAAAACTGTAGAGAGTTGCCTCTGAGCATTTCTCAAGTGTCAATCTCTGTTTAACTGGTGAAGGAAATTGTTCTGGCTTTTAAAGTTATGAAAACCATAGTGTGGAAAACCATATGTACTATAAAACACCAGGTCCCATCTATGCAAGCGTGTAATAGTAAATATCCAAGGCTACATGAGCTTCAAATATAAAGAACATTGACGTATGTATCCAATTAAATTTGTAACGTTACCAGTAAGAAAACAACTCCTAACCATTCGACTGGCCCTGTTTCCTTGTGGCTTAGGCAGGCTAATTTTTTTTTTTTCATGTACTTTTTATCCTTGCAAATTCTTGTATAAGACTTTCATTCAGCTCATTCTTTCCCCTGAAACATCAGGTGCTAATTGTGAGAGAGAGTAATTCAGGGGTAAGAGGAGCTACAAGGGAAAAGCTTCTGGTGTGACCTGTGCCAGGGTGGAAAGCCAGGGAGCAGAGCTGGGCCACTGCTTGCTCCCACAGCTTGGCTTTGGAAGTGGGAATGGGGAGTACAAACAGCAAGAAAGCATCTGCTGGAACCACTTCAGATGGCTGTTTCACCAGCCTACCTTTAACAGCACTCTGTGCCTCAGTTTCCCCACCGATATAATGGCTGCTACTATCTTTATAAGCACACGGGCTGGGGTAGAAGCGATGGTGAGGCGCCAGCTAGCTCCATCTTCTCTCCCCTCCAAAGAGCTGCTGCTTCCCCTTGCGTTTTTGTTGATCCTTTCTACTCAGGTCCCCGTTTCAGAGACAGGTAAATGTGTTTCAGTAAGTGGCTGCTTTATTCTTCAGAAGTCCCCTGGATCGATAGGTTGTATATAAGTGTGTTTATTACCCTGATCGACCCCTGCAGCTGATGGATGGGCTTACGAGCACATTACTGTGAGCTCTGCCTTAACACTTTCTAGTCCAGGCCTGAACACAGTCCTGGGGTATTTGCCTTTTCATGGATTTCCAGATTTCCTTAAGAAGTGATGGGTGCTCCTGCCACAAGCCAAACCATGGAGGTTTCCTGTGCTAGACAGGATGGTTAGCTGTAAAATTTGGAGGTTGTATGAGCAAAGGGGGCACAGCTGCCCTGTACGGGCAGGAGATGGGAAGGTTGGTGCCCACATCCCAGATCCCCTCTCTGACTGACTCTGCTCCCCGTTTGTGCTTCCCCACCCAGATCATTTTTGCTGACGAATGCACCGAGGCCGAGGGGCGGCACTGGCACATGAAGCACTTCTGCTGCTTCGAATGCGAGACGGTGCTGGGGGGGCAGAGGTACATCATGAAGGATGGCAGACCCTACTGCTGCAGCTGCTTCGAGTCCCTCTACGCCGAGTACTGCGACACCTGCGCCCAGCACATCGGTACGTGCCCCCGCCCCCAGCTAAACCTCTGCTTGGCAAACCTGCTGGCAACAGGAGCTGGTGCATCGAGTCTTTAGCGATGACCTGAGGCTGCATTTGCCCCAGCCCTGCGGCATCCAGAGGCTCATGTCCCCCTCGCATCCTGCCAAGCAGCTAGCACAGTCATTTGTTGGGTTAAACCACTGCTTATCCCTTTTTTTCTGGTCGGAGAGGGGAGGACTATCAGACAGCAACCTCAGCAGCTGTTGCACCTAGTGAGAAATTTCTCTCGTCTAAGGTAAAATGTGCTTTTTTCCCTTTAAATCTCATATTCCTATAAAGTCCGTCTCTCTTGAGTCACAGATTGATCCCAACCAAGCTTGCCAAAGAACCTTCGTGAGTTAATGAGCTACTGCCAGAAAAGGTGCTTGTTCATTAACCATCATTATTGGGTTTGTTTGCCTTTTTTAATCAACCTGCAGCTAAACGTTCTCAGAAAGAAACAACACATCAGAATCAATCTCCATTTCTAGAACAGTGATTTCAGAAGTGTTTTACTCTGGAGTCTAGCTGCCCTCCCAGCACTTGGGGGGTGTAAAGCAGGTGAGCTGGGAAGCTGCCTCACTGCTCTCCCTGATCCTGTTTGCCACTTGGCTGAGCATTTGCTCGTGCTCGCAGGCGGGCAGCCCGTTCTTTGTCCGTGGAGGTGAGCTCACGTGTTCTGATCTTTCATAGGCTGCAGAGAAAGGAAAAAAACAAACCAAACCATTTTGCGCTTGTGCAGCAGCCAGATGGCATAAGGGGGAAGAATCGGGTCTTCAGCGAGGCACTTGAAGGACATGTTTGCTGTGACCTGCAGCACATCCTTCCCAAAAGCTCAGCTGTGGAACGGTGAAGAAGCAGCTGTTAATGCTTCTTGCTTGCTCCCTTCTCCCCTGCTTCCCCCATCTGCTGTCCTCCCCTCTCTCCATCCCTCCAGAGCCTGCCGATTGTCAGGTTTTGGGGCAAGATGCCTGTTGTGGTACAGATCTGCACATTTCTAGCAGAGGAAGGGCTGCAGCCATTTTGCTGCAAGTTGCTCGTAGTAGTCACTGAGCATTGTGCATAGCAGTCACATAAATCCAGAGGTAAGTGCGTGCTTAAGGCTTGGCTTGGGTAGCTGAAGCCTGGAACAAGGAGGCTTTGCTCTTCCTCTGTGAGATGGCTTCAGGGCACTGGAAGAGGAGCTGATAAAATCCCACCCACTGCCCTGTCTCTTGTCCACAAGCAGAACACTTTTTATATATAAATACATTTCACTCATCATAAGGGAAGAAAAAACACCCAATTACACTGAAGCAAATCTAGCTTGGAATAAGACAGACCATTACTGTTCATTTGTAGATTGGCAGCACTCATTCAGCCCCCCAGCAACACGGCCACGGTGGGTGTGCAAACACACGTGTCGTGCCCACGTGCAGTGCCCACCCCACCATGCTGGCCAGCCCACCCGTCTCTCAGGTAACCAGGGCTTTTGCCATGAACTGCAGCTTAAACAAGTGAATCAATGTTACAATTGAAGCCTCGGGAGCTTTGCCTACAGCTCTGACCAAGAACAATGTGCTCCTCAGGGTTTTGCTGGTGAGGGACAGGCTCTCTGCATCAATTCCTTGAGCCACAGGGGGCTGGTGCGGGCAACCCAGGAGATGTGTCTGGGTGCAGGACAAGGGTGTGTGCTCAGATCCCTGTAGCTGGCTTTTTCCTCTCCCTTTTGGAGACGGGGACCCAGTAGCTAAAATAAAATTAGGATAAGTCTGCAGTAGCAGTGAGTGACAGAGATGTCATCTGCTCTGTTACGTATTTAACCAAGGCAGCACAAGTTCCTCACTATGGTTCAGTTGGAGGCACTTCTTGCCTTTCTAAATAGGCAGCATATTATTGCTTTGACTTCAAGGACTTCTGGAGAACTTCTTGCATTCCTTTGCTTTATGATCGGAAATATCCCCATTTAATATGAAGTAGCTTGAGGCTCGGTTCTGCTGCCTTTCCCAGCGTTGAGTAACTCCTGAGCAAAGGCCTGCAAGGAATTAGAAACGGGCTTAACTTCACAGGCCAGAGAAGCCCTGCTGAAGGGCACCTGACCGCCGCGATGCACGTGAGCTGGCCCTCACACAGGGTGTCTTCTCCTCCAGGTATCGACCAGGGCCAGATGACCTACGACGGCCAGCACTGGCACGCCACCGAGACCTGCTTCTGCTGCGCGCAGTGCAAGAAGTCCCTGCTGGGACGGCCCTTCCTGCCCAAGCAGGGGCAGATCTTCTGCTCCAGAGCCTGCAGCGTCGGCGACTTCTGACTCTGCTTTCCAGAGCGCACGAGCCAAGGAGTCCCGCCGCAGCGCCAAGATCGGCAAGAACAAGGGGAAGGGCGAGGAGGGGGCGCGCAGCCCGTGCAACCAGCTGCAGGTCACCTCCAACCGCCTCTCCACCGACGTGGACCCGCTGTCCCTGCAGATGGATTTGCTGAGCCTGGCCAGCCAGACGCCAAGCCTCAACAGGGACCACTTGTGGAGGAGCCGGGACGAGCTCTATCACTATGGGAACAAAATGGAGCAAAGTCAGTCCCAAAGCCCTTTGCAGCTTCTCAGCCAGTGCAACATAAGGACCTCCTATAACCCCAGCCAGGTCCCGGGCTCGCAGCCGGATTTATGGGCAAAACATTTCAGCAACCCAAAGAGGAGCTCCTCGCTGGCGATGAAGAGCCACAGCGGCAGCTTCATCCAGGACTGCAGAGAGGACTACTACTCGGGGAGGCTTCGCTCGCAGGAGAGCTACAGCGACATGTCCAACCAGAGCTTCCCCGAGACCAGAGGAAGCCTCAAAGTCCCCAAGTACGAAGAGGAAGAGGAGGGGGGGATGCCGACGCCACAGTGCCGCACCCGGCACCCCATCAACGCCCTCAAGTTCACGGACGACCTGACGCCCACTGAGCAGACTCCCCGTGGCTCCATGGAGTCCCTGGCGCTCTCCAACGCAACAGGTACGTCACCCTGCTCCCGTCGCCCTGCTCCCGTCGCCCTGCTCCCGTCGCCCTGCTCCCGTCACCCTGCTCCCAACGCCCTGCTCCCGTCACCCTGCTCCCGTCGCCCTGCCGCCACGCCGGGGCCTCCTCTGTGCCGTGACGTCCCTTGGGTTTCACGGCAGTGCCGTGGGGGGTGTCACCCCATTACTGGGGTGACCAGCAGGTCAGGGACCACCACTCAGTGCCGTGGGCTTCCCTGCCCGGCCCTGGTGTGCCAGGCAGCCCCCACTCGCTTGCTTGCCAAATGCAGGCCTTTAGAGAAGCCTGGCCTTGCGGGTACCTCAAAACAAATGTTTTCAAGCTCTTTAATCCTCCCTTTTGTGAAGAGGGGAGAAAAATCAAGGCCAGCTGCTAACAGAAGCAGATTCCAGCTTTTCAGAGCTTGAAGAACTGCTGTCAGCTGCCCTTGTGGGATAGAAATATTTTTGAATGCTTTGAAATAGGCCCTGTTAACTCCTTTTACGTGTAACTCAGTCCTTGAGCACTTGACTAGTTAGAAGAAATTCCTCCCCCTCTATGCACGGCTCTTCTTCACCCCTTCCTCAATCCTCCAGTACAAGCTGTGCGTAGAGGGGGTGCTTGTGCCTGGCGAGGTGCTTGTCCTGTCAGGCTGAGCTCGTTTACCTGAGCCCAGAGTAATGTTGCTCAGCCCTCTCACCCCAGACATGTTTGGGTTTCATTTTGTGGCTGCGAGGTGGGTGTGCATGCTCGGACGTGTCTGTGGCAGGCTCTGGTCCACAGCTGGGTGCTGGGCAGGCTCAGCACCCCGCACACAGCGTCCTTCTGCAGCCTGCTGCATTATAGGGTGGCTGTGCTCCTCTGGCACAGCCATCACTTGCTTCTGAGTCCCTCAGCAGAAAACGTCTTGGAACAGAAAATACTGAGCCTGGTTTGCTCACTAGAGATACCATCCTGCTTTCTCTGTGCTGCTCCCCTGGCTTTTCTCTGTTCCAGCCAATCCAGCTTGGATTCGGGTGGGTCCTGCACCTGCCCCCTGCCAAATTAAGCCCGTCTGTCTTGCTGTCTGTGGCAGTGACTGGCCTGCAGGGTGTTTAGCACCCAGCCCAGAGGCCCCCAGGAGGTGCTGGCATGGGTGGTGGAATGCAGCAGCTGAGCGTTGCTGGCCCCGAGAGCTGAGCCCCGCGGGACCCGCGTCTCCGCACCCCACTCCGCGGCTGCGGTGCCTGTGCCTGGGGAGGCTGCCAGCCCTGTCTCCAGATGGGAAATGATCTCTGTGTTCAGCCAGCATCTCCCTAACAGGCAAAGTGGTAAATTTAGCAAGGGGCAGAGGAGCAGCTAATGAGCTGGAGAGGTTTTTGCTCAGACAGCCTCAGACATACACGGAGGAAGAATGGATGTGAAATGGTGAGGGAGCTGGGGATTGCCCTCCCAAACAAGGTTTCCCTAAGCAAAGTTCACGCTTCCAAAGCTGCTTGTGTTCTTAAAAACTCTTGTTGTGTAAACCCCATCAGTACAAAGAGTCTTGAGCAACACTGAGTTCTGATGAGCAATCCCTGAGTATTGGAGGGATTGTTGCATGCTTTGGAGCTGAAGTGTAACAAGTTATTTGGGATACAGGTCAAGAGATGGGAAATGTGGAAGGGCCTTCATATTAGACTAAAATTCATTCTGTTTTTTATTTTGGAAAATATTTTTTAAAGTGCTGTGAAGGAGACTTTCCAAAGGCATCCATCCTCCATATGTAGCCAAAATATGAATTTCCTTTACAGGCAGTGCCTGCCTTAACGACTCTGTTCTTCCCTGCTTTCTGGAGCAGATGCTCAGCATGATGGGGCTTGCAACAAATTTAAGCAGTTGCTCTGCAGAGCAAGGTGATAACATTTTTATTAATGTGTAAGATTCTAATAATTTCCCTGCTCTGGGACCTGGCTCAGCATGAGCTCTGAGGCACTGTGGCAGTAACAGGCAGCTCCCCTGGGGCCGTGTGTGCAATTATAGAGGACACAATTATCATTCCATTTAATTGGCAGCGTTTTGAGGACAGTGAGATTCAGTGACCTGGCTGAAGTCTGTGAGAGAGCAGGTTTTTGGTGGGGGGTGTCAGGGTGCAGTACCCTTTTGCCCAGCTTTCTCATCCCCACATCCATCACCCCCTGCAAAGCTCCCCCCGTTGCAGCCCAGGGGTCTGGGCCCCATGTCCTCCACCCCATGCACCCCAGCTCTGCTTTGCAAAAAACTCCTGGGCATCCACATAGAAGGTCCCTTTGAGCTACTGATGATGCACAGTTGCTCCACCTTATAAAGTGAAATAATTAACACCACATCCATCTAACATTTTATGGCATCACTGCAAACATTCTTTTTTTTATAGGGAGCTGAAGGGCAAACAGTCCCTGACCTGCAGAACACCCATTAAAAGCTGGTCCCACCCCGGCAGCAGACTTTGCTGTGATGTTTCTATTACAACGTAACTACTAATTAGCTGGAGATGTCAGTAAAAGCAGAAAACTCTTGGGCTGTGCAAGGCTAGTCCCCATCCTCTGCTCAGAAGGATGCCTCCTGTGAACAGATGTTGTCCCTATGATATTTCTGTTTCATTCGGTGTTGGACCAAGGGATACTCATGGGGTGGATCAAAGTCTGTGTGACCCAAGTCTCTGGCCAGACCCCAGGTTTTCACCTTCCCAGCCAGGCTCTACTTAATCACTTAAAGCCAATTCCTCACGGGTTAGTAAAGAGGGGTAACACCGTGTTAATCCTGGGCAATTCCCTCCAAGTACTCGATTGTGCTCGCTGTCCCTCGGTGGGACCAGCAGACACAGAGCTCCAGAGGTGGCTGTGACCTGCTGTGGCCTCTCTTTTGGGGTTTACATTAGATGGGAGTGTCTCTGCATCCTCTGGTTTGTTCTTCTGTAATTGCCACAAATGCTGATGTGCTTTGAACATGTCCTCTGGCAAAGGGCAGAGTTTCCTGCTGGTGGAGGGCATTTCTCTTTTCCTTCCACGTTTCTGTTTGAAAATCTCTTTTCTACCATCAACTGAAGGCTACGACAGACTCTGATCTGTGACAGCTTCTTGGAGACTGGGTCATGCCCATCATGTCCATTAGACGAAGATGCAAAGAGTAAAAACTATTTCTCAGCACATTTTCCGAGAGAGAGCTCATTTTTGCTGATTTTGTATTATCTTTTATAGTTTATTTCTTTTGGCTGCTTTTGCCTTTTTTTAATTTTTTTTTTTAATAGCATTAGCAACAATACAAAACAGTGGATGCTGTAGCAATGTTTACCCTGTAACTCCCTTCATTAAGCAATCAGGACAATGTGAAGATGGATTTTGTCCAGAAAGCTTTTCTCGAGGAGGAGCCTGAACCTCCCAGAGGTTAATCACTTCCCAGAAGAAACTCAGTCCCTCACAGCCCTTCTCCCCATGCCTGTGCTCTGCCTTGCTCTGTTTGTGCTTTCGTTGCCCTCTCAAAAGGTTTTGCAGGTGCTGTATGTGCCTAGCAGCTGAACTGGAAATCAAGAGGTGATGTCTGCTGATTCCAAGGAGTCATTTCCACAAAAAGCCAGCTGTTCAAATAGCTCACTTAAGAAAGTACCTGCAGGCTAAATGTTATTCCCTGGGAGCAGTCTTTTTGTGTGCAGCTTGCAGAGAGCAGGAGTGCTTTGGGGGGAGAAGCTGTGCTGAGCAGTGACACTGCGGTATGCGAAAGGAGGAACAGATTTTAAGTATTCTGTGAGAGGATGAGTTAAGGTGAGGGTAAGAGCCTCATCTGTCACAGGCATAAATCCAGGAAAAAAAGATGGTAAATGGGTGGAATGCGATTTCACTTGTATGGCAGACATTTCTCCTGTCACCTGTGTTGTGAGATGCCCAAAGGTCCCAAATAGGTCGTTTTTCCAGGATGAACCAGCAATGATGATGTACCCAGAAAGTGGAGGGAAAAAACATATGAATATGCAGGCCAGGGTTGTATTTTCCAGAGAACCATTAAATAGCCCAGCCTTTTCTGCACCGAGGGCTTGGGAGCAGCTCCTGAGCACCCTCAGGGATGGCAGTGAGGGGCTTGGGGTGTCAGGGCTGGTCCCCATCCCCGAGTCCTCAGTGGCACTGCAGCCCACGCGTGCTCCTCTCCCCCCAGGCTGGAGGGCGGCTGCCCCGGGTGCTTCAGTTGAATTACACAAGCCACAAAATGACACATTGGCTCTTCCTGACATTTTCTAAGAAAAAGGAGGCTCCCAGCTCTCCAACATGCTCCTACCACCCTCCTTTCCCCAGACACAAGCAGTATAAATCTGCTTCCAAGTCAGAATATGGGTTCTGAAGGGGAGGATTTCTTCCAGTTTTGAGACCAAGATATAGCATTCCCCAATCCAAGCTGGGTCATTTTGAAACCAAACGTGTTAAGATAGAGATTTTCCGTCCAAAAGGGCCAATGCTGAAAGGTTTCAAAACTGCCAGGAACATTTCTTCTCCCCCTCACCCACCTTTCACCACTCAGCAGCGGGAGGTTTGGCGTGCTTGCCATGGGGGCCAGCCTTCACCCCTTTGGTGTCACACATGGATGTGCTGAAGCAAGTAGGGTATCAAACAAACCAGAGGACTTTTGGAAGGAGATGTTGGGGAAAGCAATAGCACATCATCCCTGACCTGATGTGTTGGCCATCCTGCCTTGCCTGGGTAAGGGCATAGGAGCTGGTGGTGCCAACAAGGGCAGTTGCAGGGGTGCTTCTAGGTTCAAATCCAGCCCTTTTCCCAGGCAGCACCCAAGTAGGGACTTCTTTCAGTGAGCTGGACCAAGGGACCGATCAGTGGGAAATATGCCCTGACACCCTTGGGATGGCACACAGGGGCACACCGTGGGAGGCTGCCAGCACCGTGACCCACCTGGCCGAGCACTCTGCTCTCCCCCAAACTGTTTACTTTCCATGATTTCCACTTACATGAGGGTTCTGCTTTGTTTCTGCACACCCCGAGGTCTCTCAGAAGTGAGACGAGGCTGAGCTATAAACAAAGCCCTGGGCAGGCTGTTTCTCCTGAAGTTCTTTTTTAGTTCTTGAGGTTGAACTTCAAATAAACTGTTTCAGGAGTGGTGAGGATGTGCCTGCTATGGGAGAGAGCAGGCTCTGACATGGGGGCTGGACACAAGAGGTGCCACACTGTCCCCTCTGTGCTTCTTTAGTTGTGTTAAGCACTGGGAGCCTGGCCTGGACACAGGGTTTTGGTGCAGGCAGGTACCTGTATGGGGCTGAGGTGGCGAGGACTGCGATGCACAGGTATATGTGCACAGTGATAAATGTAAAGGCAAGAACCAAGTGCCAGCATAGCCCTGTTTGCTTGCAGTATCCTAGGAGAGAGTTCTGCGTTGCCCCCACCGGGGTGGAGCAGCTGATGCTGCCTCTGTGCTGGGATTCTGGCTCTAGCAGAGCCTCTCCCTGTGTCAGCCCAGATTCACAGGGACCTGAACTTAATGGGAGCTGGGAGCTGCTGCCCCTCATGAGGGGCTTTGTTCCCAGCCTCACACCCAGCACACCCGCTCTCTGTGGCCCCTCTGCTGTCACTTGCTGAGGGGTTTAATAATTTCTAATTAATGTAATGCAGCAAAGCACAGGGTGAGATTTAAGCACCCCCGAGGGCTTTGTTGTGCCAAGGTTGTAGCGGTGATGCTCACGAGGGATACCTTGGTGCTTTCACTTTGCTCACTCTGTTATTTCCCTTGGCAATGTTTTATGGGATAAACAAGGTTCTGTTAGGGGTGGGGAAGGACTTCAGAGGGGATCGTGCAGTGTGTTCTCAGGTAACGTTAACCAGGACCCTGCTTTGTGTTCCTGGCACCGTGGCCAGCTCGGGTTTTCTATCGAACACCTGCAGAGGAGCTGTAGCTTTCACTTGTGCTCACCCGAAAGGTGCCTGTGTTTCCATGGCTCCGGGGTGAAATATTGAGCCTGGCAGCCCCATACTGCCAGAACGGCAGCAACATAACCCGCTGTGTCCACCTGCACCGCAGTGCTGGCTCCCCTCTTTTGCCGCCCCCTGCCGGTGGCAGCGGGTGCCATCGCTCCTCTTCCACTGCAAGGGCCTCTAGGGCAGCTGCTGATGAATGCACTCGGTGTCTCAGAGCATCATTTTGCAGAGGGAAAGTCTGGTGGAGTCAGCACATCACCCCCAGGTCCTTGGAAGGGATCCCTGCTTCCTTGGAAAGGGCTTGGTGATGTGGCAGCAACTGTCCCGTGCCTTGGGCCAGAGCAGAGCTCCTGCTCCCCTGGGCAGCCTTGGGAAACAGATTCTCAGGTTTCCTCGTTAGAAAAAATCACCACTGCACGGTGGGATATCTCCCCTTGTGTTCTTTCTTCCAGGTTAGGGCTCACTCAGATTATTAGCTGTGTTCCCAGATGAAACACTTCATTAAGGGGGAGCTGCAGTGGCTGTAAATAAATACTGGTAACTCGAGAAGATTTGGCCTCAGTGCACTGGCGTAGCTCTGAAATGGCAAATGACCACAGCAGAGGAGGGCTGGTGCCACTTTCACCCTGACCAGGGAAATGTGGGACCAGAGACCTGGAGGCTCCTTGCCTGTGCCAGGGCATCTGTTACCTTTGAGTGCCCAGGAAAACCTCTGGAGCCAGAGCCTGCCCCAGCCACCCTCTGCTCTGACTGCACAGGAAGAGTTTTCTTCTTCTCCAAGGCAAAATTTTCCTTGCAGGAGTTCAGCAGACCTGAACTCCTGCAAGATAATCTGTTCCACTCTTCTTTGCAAACATTTTTTTCTCTGTGTTTGAAGGCTGTTATATGTCCCCTTCAGTCTTCTCTTCTATAGACTAAACAACTCCTGCTCTTTCAAACTTTATTCCTAGGTTATACTTTCTAGGTGAAATTTTTAAGACAAATGGTTCTTGCTGTCCTCTGAACTCGCTGCAGTCAGAGTGGAGCACTTCTGTCTTGCTCCTACTATGCCTTGCTGAGGCTTTGTGGCTCCACAGAGAGGGGCAGGATCATTTAGGGAACTTTGAAAGACTCATCTGGGCCTACGCCTTACTCGTGATGCTTTTCACCTTGCATTGGTGTAAATGTGAAAATAACCCTGAAGGCACCTTTGTGTTTTGCATGAGTTAGAAACTGCATCCTCAACCTGGTACCTGCTCTGGGCACCATAACAGCCATGCAGAGCTCTCAGTGCCTTCAGTGATGCTGTAAGAGCACAGCTTTGCCCTTGAGCAAGCAGAATAAATCCTTCACTGCCACTGTGAACAGATAAAACAAAGTTTCCCTGGTCCCTGGCTGCACTGCTTGCTGGGGCACTTGCTGGTGTGGATCCCAAAAAAAGGCTTGTGCACATGCAGCCTGCCAGATCTGCCTGGGAAGAGGCATTTGGCCCTCAGCAAGGAGCATTTCCCACCCTGTCGTATGGAGAAACGAAGCTGTTGGGTCTCAGGGTGGCTTTGTGACAGGCTGCATCACACCCTGAGCTCCATGGGGCTGGCAACGACAGTGTATGTGCTCCGTGTTGTATTCCTCTTACAGTTGACATCTCCCCAGCAATTCAAGGCCTTAGAATATGTGTGCTTAATTATAATCAGGCCATCTGGATGAAGATCCAGAAATATCCCCTGGACCTATAATCGCTGATTAAACCTTGTGCTCTGAGCGTGAGCTGTACGTGTATCCCAGGCAAGAGACAAAAGCACTCGTGGTGTCTGCTGGGGGCTGTGCAAGGGGCTGGAGCCCCCCATCCTGCATAAACCTGTGAGGTGCTGGCTCTGCCTTTGGAGGAGCCTCTGCCCAGAGGTTTGTTCTGTTGTGGCGGGATGCAGGGCTGGAGGAGATGGCACCATCCCACCTGGCTGGCTGTACACCGGGAGCAAGGCACCGGCTCTCCCCGTGCCCCTGCGAGGTGGGACGAGGTCGGCGCCTTCCAAAAGCTGCTGCCCAGGCCCATCTGCTGGTGGTGCAGAAGCGTCGCGGGGCGTCGGGAGCCGTGTTCCTGCATGGTGCTGCCCAGCTCCTTCTCGCTGCGGAGCTGCACTGCAGCTCTCCATGAAGGGCTGCACAAATGTCACTGAGGGCTTGCTCTCTTTGGTGTCACTGCTGTCTGACAGAGCTGATTAAGGCCATGTTCTGCTGTCAGCAGCTGTGATTCAGGTCTGGATCAGGTCCAACAGAAGCCCCACTGTTGTTCTGGCTTTTCAGGAGGTCTTTGCGCATGTTGCCAAGTTGCTTTTTCCTCCCTGGGCTCGGACGTGGGGAGCGGCACCTGATGTGACAAATAGTGTCACTGGGATCAAAGGCAGAAGATCAGGACTGCTGCAGGGGTGTGGTGTGTGCTGGGAGCAGGGAGTGCAGGCTGGCAGGTCTTTAAGGGGGCAGGGTGCCCAGGCAAGACTGGCTCGAAAGGTTGGGCAGCAGGGTTGGGTTAGCTCGCTTCAGATCAGTGTGACTTAGGAAAAAAACAATGATGTTGGCTTGAAAAGTGTGTCCCTTTTGAAACAAAACATGACTTTAACTCTTTTTCTACCCCCCAGCCTCTCCCTTTTCCTGTGGTGTTCAGGGATCACCTTCACTTTACCTTCCTCTGTAACCATAAACTCCAGAAACATCCCCATTAAGAGCAGGAAAACAAAGGAGCAGAGGAGAAATGGCTGCAGTGACTGGGACTCGGGGAGCAAAGCCAAACCATGTGAGACCCAGCAGCAGCTTGTGGTCAAGTGCTAAAGCTCTCCCTGGTGCCACCGAGGGGAGGAGTTGGAAAACCTTGCCCATCTTTGCAGGATCTGTTGATCTTTTTAAGGCTGAGTCCAAAGAAACCCTGAAGCGGCTTGTGAGCCGGGTTAGTGACAGCAGCCCTTGTTCTTGTTTAGGTTTGGCAAGCAGCAGCTAATGCTGAAGGAGCTGAGCTCTCGATGAAATGTAAGCAGCTTTTGTTAAGGGAAAAAGAAGTTTATTCTTGAATTGAGGGCTGGGTTGTTGGGGTTTTTGTTTAATTAATTTACCAAGTCGTAAATTCCCGGTGATTGCATAAGGGCTGTGCGTCATGTTGCAAATCCTGCTGATGGTGCACAGCTCTCCACGTCTGGGCTGCGCGGAGAGGGATGGGGAGAAGAGCGCCAAAGCAAACACCCTGCGTTTGATTTGGGATGAAATGGATTTCCTTTGAATAGCTTGTGAAACGTGCTGTCCTGAGCTTGCAGTGCAAGCACTGACTGCTGACACTTGTCAAGCCAACATGGGGCTAGTCAGAAAATAGAAAACACCCAGAAAACAGGCCAAAGACTAGCAAGACATGGGGTGTGTTGTGGTTCTCTTTGATGGGTAGGTTCTCAGCAGACGTCCCACTTCTCAGCTGCCTGGTGAAGGCTTTCTGGGTTGGAGGAGAACACCTAGCAGAGGCTCAGGGCTGGCTGGCACATGGGAGAGGCTCAGTGGGCCACCTTCCCGAGCAGGACAGTCCAGACTGGAGCTGATGTTCCTGGCTCCTGCCCATGTGCAGCTCCCTGAATATCTTCAGGGTTAAACTGACCCTCCTGCTATCCCACTGCTTACAGGGAGCTCCAGCAGACCCTTTGGAGCCTGGGTGTTTCCTTGCTTCCTGGGAAACCCAGCTGCACGAATGTCGCCAAGGCTGTCCCTTCAATCCACAAGTGTCATTCTAGGGTGACAGCAGCATGGTGATGAGTCAGTAGTCCCGTTTTCAGCTGCCCCTGACATTGCTCAGTCCTTCAAACCGTGTCCTTGCTGCACAAGGTGTGGGTGCGAGATCATGGCGCCCTAGTTATCTCAGTGTGCCAGAGGCCTCAGGTTACCTCTGACGCATAATTTCTCACTGGCATCACTAGTTATTCCTATCGAGTCGCAGACAACGCAGACATATGGGGAAGGAAGTTGTGAAAAGCATCTTGGAGTCCAACTCAAAACACCTTCAATTGGTGTGATTTCCCCAAAGGAGGAACTGCCTGCTCTTAAAAAAAAAAAATAATAAAATTAAATCCTTCTCTTGAAAGAAGGGCTCTTCAGGACAGCAACTAGACCCCAGAGTTACTTTTCAAAGCAAAAGCCTTGGGCCGAACCCAGCCTTCTTTCTCCCTGCACCTCTGCTGATAGAAGATTCTCCTTCTTAACTCTCTTTTTTCCCCTTCCTTTCCCCGCAAAGGCCTCTCGGCGGACGGTGGAGCCAAGCGCCAGGAGCACCTCTCCAGGTTCTCGATGCCCGACCTGAGCAAAGACTCGGGCATGAACGTCTCGGAGAAGATGAGCAACATGGGGACGCTCAACTCCTCCATGCAGTTCCGAAGCGCCGAGTCCGTCCGCAGCCTGCTCTCGGCGCAGCAGTACCAGGACATGGAGCC
>NW_008603850.1:0-72179 GCF_000691845.1 Merops nubicus | reverse complement strand
GCACGGGGTCAGCCTGGCAGCGGACAGCCCCCGGCTGCCTGCCCGCCCGCAGCTCCCGCCCGCCGCCGGGAGAAACCAGCCCTGGCCTGGCACAGCAGGACATGTGTGTTCCCTGTCCAAGAACAGTTTTCGAAATCAGGTCGGTTGCTTCAAAGTAAACCCTAAAGGAGGAAGAAAGAGCATTGGCTTATTCTTCCTTAGCAGCATCATTTCTTGAACCTGTGTAGGATGAATGAAAAGTGCTCTGGGCTATTGCTCTGGCCGCCCTGGTCTCCTGGGAAGAATTTCAGCTGCTTCTTCTATCCTGACTGAGGGAAACGCTTCTGGGACAAACAACACCTACCTTCTTCCCTTGTGGCTAGGTCCTTACAGAAACTCTTCCAGACTGACTCTGGGAGGTCCACCCTGGCCTTCCAAAGGCAGACCTTAGATCACCTGCCTCAGTGTGAGCAACTGTTTTTTCTTTCCTAAAGTTTTTTTTGTGCGTATATGATGGGCCTGATCTAGGAATATTACCTTCCTAAAACATTAACATGGTCAGCACATAGGATTGTGCTTAGCAAGTGGAATGAGCAGCATTGGAATAAAAATGCTGTGGAAGATGTCACCATGTGCTGGCTGAGCCCTAACTGGGTACCTGGAATGTGCCCATCTCATACCTTCTCACTGTCAGAGCTGGTTTTCACAAAGAATGACTCAGGAGAGAATAAGACACAGCTCAGAAAAACAAAAGTATTCCTAGTTAAAATCTTCATCCGATTTCTTGCATAAATGGCATCAATTAAAAGCTACTATTTTTAGATGCAATGTTAAAGTACATTTTTGTTAAGCAAACAGCCTATGAATCACGAAGGTGGACCTCGTGTCTATTTTCCATCACTTTTTTTCACTTTGGACTGTTTCTCCACTTCTCACAGAATTAAAATCTGTTTCCTTTCCGTAGCCATCTCTGTGCAAACTGCAGCTGGGAAGGGCGAGGCAGGGCTGCTGCTTACATCCTTCCCCCCAGCCCCCTCCGTGCCCAAGGCAATGGCAGGCTGGCGGGTCTGCCCCGGCAGAGCCACCGCGGCCAGGGCAGGTGCGCAGCGTCTCCGCTGCCGCCGCGCGATGCTGTCCAGGGCTGCGGAGCCTTCTACCACCACCGCTTACTAAACAGTGCTGGTGCGGACGCAGGGGAGGCGTCAGTTCTGACTCACAGCTCCAAAGGCTGGGTGTCTCTGCGGGACTGAAAGGTGCAAAAAGCAAGAGTTTTATTCTTCTGAGTTACTAAGTCACTAAGCTGCTGGGAGATAGGACCGCGTACACGCAGACAAAGCAGATCTGCTGATTAGGTTGCTGGTTTACAGCTTATTTTTTCAGTATAAGCTGCCTGTTGAAACAGAAAAAAAAAATCCTCTAAGATAATAAAGGTCCAGTGCCTAATGCAGCCTCCTCCCAGCTCCCCATCAGGCTCATCACTAAAACAGGCAGCAGCGCTAGTGAATGCTTTGCCTAATCTGTAATACCATACTCTGTTTAGTATCTATTTATTATATGGTCTTCTTGCTTCCTAGGGTTCTGAATGCGATTATCAGAGGTGTCCTTACATTTTTAAATCTCATTTAGAAAGAGAGCCGCAGCCAAAATGCTAATGAGCTCGCTTAATTGTAAACATTGAGCACTGATAAGAATGAAACTCCATCCTCTGTTCGCAATGAAGTTCTTACGTGTTTCCTACTTACACCGCTTTTTATCTGATTCTCTTTCGCTTCTGTTCTTAGGCAGATTAATAGGCACCCGAACAGACAAATAACAGTACTATATTTTCTTCACACCCTTTTGACAGACTTTTGAGATTGCAGAATATTTTTTAAAAATTATTATTGGAAAAAAGATTTACTGAAATCAGGCGGACGGCAATTTTTCAGGCTGGAACAAACCGTTCCCCAGCATTCACATGAGCACATAAGTAACTTGTACTTAAATGCTGATGGGACATTTTTTAGAATGTGATAAGTGTGAAATAGTCCATAGTTTTATCAGTCTTCGTTGCTGCCCACTCCTGCTAAAAAAAGGTTGATTGTGATCATTAAGTTGCAAGTAGGCAGTGCCTCTGGACTATAAAATAGGAATGTTAGTGTGCAGTGATGAAAGCAAACTTTGCTCAACACCTGTCTATATATATTGCAGGTTTCAGTGGCTGCCCAGTTGATCTGTTCGCTCTGTTGTCTGGGAATATAGAAGCGGTAAGTAAGAAAAACTAAGACCAAGTTTTCTTTTCTTTCTTTCTTTTTTATTTATTTATTTATTTATTATTTAGCTTACAAATCCAAAGCTCTGCTTTTGCAACAGAGAGCTAGGGTGGGGACCTGGAGTGGCATGTGAAATGTCATCCACTTGTTACCAATTTCACCTTCTGCTCTTTCAACTGCATTTATATTTTAAGGACGTGATTAAAAAAGTCATAGTTCTAAAAAACAAAGGGTGCCACTTTTTGTCTGCAAATAACTAGATTTATTTTTCTATAATATGATAAAGGAAAAAGCATTTTATTAGCAGCTGTCAAAAACCCACAGGAATAACTGCTTGTAGGCTAAGAAAGTACTGATTTAACTGTTATTTGGGTTGAAAAGAATTGAGATTTTAAGTCATAGTAATCAGTGGTATTGGATAGTGGAAAATGTCTGGGATACGATTAATGAAACATTGGAAGGAAATACTGTCAGTTGGTGTGTTAGCACAGATAGTGTGTGAGGTCTGTGTGCTGCACTATGGCTCTGCCAGGCTATTCTTGATGGAAACATTTTCTTATGCTAATTCGGTTTGATACACGGAAGTAAAAGGAATACATTAGTCTAATGTAGTTAGCTCAACTAATGTGGCAGTAGGCAGAAACCAACTGGTTTCTCAGTAACTTTTATTAGCAGCTCCTCCATTAGATCAGTAAGTCTTTTTAATGTCATTACTTTTTCGTCTCTCATTTCCTTACTGCGTGCTTTATGTTCAGGATGGGGTAGAACTGTTGTATTTCCATGTTGGTGGGGTTATTATTTTGTTGTTGTTGTTTTATTCTAAAAAAGTAATTGTTTTATTTAAATACCTACTAGACATTTCAATTAGTTCACTGATGTTTCCTGGCTCTGGTTCCTTCCTAGCAGTGTCCAGTGCTTTGCTTCAATGTAAATGCAAAAATTAATATTTGGGATTTGTTTTCTTTATGCACTTGCTTAGGAATTGGTTCTTGTTGCTGCTTGTTTTGTTATGTGTGAGATTCAAGCTTGTGAGCAATAAGTCATAGGGATCCATAGGAATAAGTAGTGAGCACAATGCTCTTTTATTTTTAGCTTTCACACATCTATTTTTTCCTCTACTGCTGTATTAGTTGAAAGTTCACATCCTGGCTAAGTCTGCCTACTTATTCAGAGAAAAAGCCCCAAGGAAGCGGCTGGTGCCAGAGCAAAGACAAGACTTGCTCCTAGCAAGGCTGAATCATTGCTGGTGTTTCGTTAAGTCGTTGCCGGTTCTGTTGCACCTGGGGCTTTGTGGCTGCCATGGAACAGGTTCTGGGGCAAAATTTTCAGCTGATGTAAAGCTACTGAATGACTTTGTGCTGGCTGAGGATATTTCCTTTCCTGTCTTTACGTAACGTGCTTCTGTGTTGGAAATGATACATTTCGAGGGGAAAAAGACATTATTGCTCCAGACTGTGTATAAGAAGGATTGCTTTGTAGCTTGATATTTATTCCTATGAAGTATGTGTGGTAAATATTAATGTTTAAGTCAGATATCAGGTTAGCTGATAAATCTGTTCTTAACATGAAAATTGTAGCCTGGTGGTAAATGACAAGAAAGCTATGTGGGTTTATAGAAGAGTTGAGAGAGAAGGACAGCGAGCAAGACAGGAGTAAGTCTGCCTGAACCCAAAACTTGATTTGGATCTCTTGAGCAACCTGTAGGCACACGTACGGTCATGTTGGTGGCTGTCGCAGTGATTACTAGCTGGTATTGAATATACTGCAACTTTTATTTCATCTTGGTTTGACTGGGTCTGTTCCCCTGAAGGTGAGGTTTCTTTAAGGCTTACTGCTTCACAGTTCTTACTTCAGGCACAATGTGGCCTTTAAGTGAGCTGTCACGGGTGGAGAGGTACAAACAATACCATCCAGGCACATGCAAGTGGTAGTTTGTATTCTCTGTGTTAAGTCCAGCAAAATAAATAAATTTACAACTGTCCTGATTTAAAACTGAGAAGCACGGAGAGTCTAGCCCTGCAAGAGAGGCAGTGCTGTTGCAGTCCAGTGAGTCACTGAGGAATGCAACATAGGGCAACTGCATGACACCTAGTGTTGCTCAGATAATTCCCCAGAGATTTTAACTCTTTGAAATGCTGCAAAGAGTGAGAGAATCAGTATGAATATAAAAACCATGAGAGTCTAATTTAGTTTCAACTTTCTCTCACGTTTTATTTTAGAATTTCAATGGCATTGATTTCCATCTATCTCCCCCTTAGGAGTAAGAGGTTTCAGTTTCTTTGGGAGTTAGAAAGGATGTCACAGGTAGTTAGCATTTTCCGAAGGTGAGGAAAGCCTATACTTACAACAAAAGGAGCACACAGGATGGTGTGAGAGGATTTGCCAGGAGGTTTCACCAAAAGGGGCTGGATTACAGTTTGCGCAGGCATTAGTTTTCAGACCTTTGCAATATGCATAGCATACTTTAACCTGCCACTTTCAGGAGGACATTAGCTCCCATTTCAGCCCAGCTCCGAACAGATGGGTGTTCAAAGCACCGGTGCTTATCCGTCCCCGAGCTCCAGGGCTACGCCCTGGGTGCCAGCATCCTGGCCCGCGTCCTGCCGGCTGAGCCGGGAGCCGGATGCAGCGCTGCGACACCGGGGCTGGCGTGGGGACGGGCAGAGCTCATCACGCCGGGCACCTCTTCCAGCAGCTGTGCCCATCCTGCCTTTGGACCCGGGGCGGGGCACCCAGCCGAGCGTCGCGCCTTGCTGCCCTGCGCGTCCTCGCCAGCCCGTCCTCTGCCCGTTCTCTCACGTAACCCGGTGTGGTTATGTTGGTGACGAAAAGTAAACCACTATGGGGGGTTTTGGTGTTATTTATATCTTGTGTCAACAGCGTTGGTCTTTTGTGTCACGCCTGACGTCAGCCTTTCCAAAGGCTCCTATCGACTGCCAAGGAACGATGCAGTTAGCTTTGCCTGCCCACCCACCGCTCTGCTCCTCCACAGCACCCAGATTTTATTCTGAGTGGTTTTGCAAGGTGTTAATGTCTGTATTTGAGCCAAGGAAGAATTCTTTGAAGGGAAAACTGCAGAAAGTAGCCTATCCTTGTGTCACACTGGTTAATTAACAGTAAGTAGCTGCGGCCAGGACTCTAGCAAACAGAGTATCAGGTGGCTGTAAACTATTTTCTCAGCCACCCCTCTTAACAAGAGTTGGGATCTGGAGAAAGCTGACAGCTTTGGTAGCACTTCAAGGATCTAGATGGTACTGCTCTCATCAGGCCTTGATACCAATCACATAGAATGGGCTGTTCTAGTAACACCTCTGAAAACCCAAATGTAGAAGGCAAACACTGTAAAGACCTCTAGTATTCAAGTCCACCTTCCGAAATCAGAGGTTGACTAGGGGTCATATGAAAAATTTTTATGCATACCTCCAAAAAAACTTCCTCTGCAGAGGTGGTCAACACTCATTCTATGGTGTTTAATCACATAAAGCAAAATTAATAATATATGACATACCTGTGGGATCTTGAGCGCCTCGGGAACACAGGAGATGCTTATGAAAAAATACCCTGCTGAATTCTTGAATGGGAAGAGTTTATTTAGTAGATATAGAGGCTGCTTGTCTGCTGAAGTTTTCAAGCTCCAGTTTCTCCAGTGAATGCATCAACTCAGTTTCCATACAGTGATCACGCAGGCTGAATCCTTCATTTCCATGCTGTACATATTAGAAGAGCTGTAAAAGTACTGATGGCGTCTCTAGGGCTGGTGGTGTCCATTATGTTCTGTGTCTCTTCATGGTAGGAATATGTTGTCAATGCAGCTTCACACCTGACTTTCCAGTGTATTTTCACGATCACACTTCACTTAAGAAGCACTTGTGCTGAGTAGTTATTTTTTTTGGAGCTCTTTAAATGCTGAATATGTATAAATGAAACTTGTTTAACAAGACAGAGGTGTTCTGGCATGGGTGGGGCTTGGAGGTTGTTCTGGCATGGGGGAAAATACTGGAATTTGCTCCAAGCAGATGGAAACCCTTGTTGAAACAAGCAAGAGTGATTTTATCCCATCTGTTCTGAGATCTTGCTTTGTGTATCTTGGGAGCTGCTCTGGATCTTACGCCACAGATAAAGAATGTGTAAAAGCATAGTTTTTGCTAAAGGGATTGTAGAGTAATTTTTCCTGCTAATGTGGAAGGGAAGATACTCTCTTATTTGTTGAGGGCCAGAAAACAATACCTCAGAGTGGCTGTTAAATGCAGGTGAACCTTGTTTACAGCAGCATGACACCAATGCTAACACAGACTTCTGGAGACTGGGCACAAGTGCCCTCTTTATGAGGAGCATTGCAGGCAAATTTGGTCACTGAAGTTTCAGCCATTTAGGTGCCAGATGCGGTGGCCACGGGGCAGCTTTGCCTGGCACACTGACCGATTCATGTAGCAGAGAGAGTGGAAGAGACAGATCTGAAGTTGAAGCTTTTCTGGATAGGGTCAACTTGTTCCATCCTTTCCACTGAGTTTTCAGTCACACTGGCTGAACTGACCAACACCTTTTCAAGCTGGGAAAGGCAGAAATAAAGGTAGCTCCCCATGGTCACCTCCCTCTTTCATGTTGCTCCCTCTGGCTGACAATACTGGTGAGGTAAATACGTAGGACTCCTGTGGGTTTTGGTTCAAGGAACAGCTGCTGCCTCCTACTCTTGTGCCTGGGCTAGGTCTGGCACATATGCTTGTACCTGTGCTGGCATGATTTGGCCATGTAATATCTTCTTTTTCAAGTAATTATTTGTTGTTACTACAGTGCATGTCAAAGACGCTCAAAAGGGCTCAGGAAAGAGGAAGCTCAGACAGCCTACGTGAGATGGGTGGGCCTGACCTTGCTGCCACTAACTCAGCTTCACTTGCAGCATCAGCCGTGGGTTACAGACAGATATAGACATTCAAACGGCTGCTGCTGTCTGATACACTTTTGTCCAGTCATTCAGCAGGCACCATGCCAGAGATCAAAACCCTGCGGTCTTCCTGCACCTTGTCCAGGGTCACATTCCCCTCCATGCTTCCATGGGAATGAACCAGTAGAGGCAACAACCCAAACTAGGCAATGCTTTAGGAAAGAACTTTCTTTGCTGTGGTCTGCGTGTTGAACTACCGATTTGGTAAAAGCAGTCAGTTAAATGCAGAATGTGGACAAAAGTAAAACAGTCCTCTGACTTCTTGCTGAAAGGATATAAAATTAATTTAAGAAATGTCTTAAGTTTGCAAAGCAGAAGAATATTTGCTTTCATGACAATTAAAAGTGAACAAAAATACAGGCACAAGATGGGAATAGTTTTTTTTTTAATCATATGAACTGCACAAATAAATCAACTGTGTGACTTAAGAAATAATTGAGAAATCAGTTTTGTGAATAAAGTAATAATTCATAAGGATTAGTAAAAAGCTATGTTCAAGGATCAGTTGCTTCTGTTCCATTTCCATCTCTTTTGCTCTTAAAATTAATCAGATTTCTGACATACCTTGTTGTAAGTTGAATATTTTGACTGCATGTGCACTTTAGTCAGCACTTCTTTATTAGCCACAGATCATGGCTCCCTGGCCTGAGGTGGAAAAGCCTGAAACCAATAACTATATTGGGGACTCATCCAAACAAAACCAGAACATGGCTGGGAAAGAAGGAGAAAATCACAAAGGTAACGTGTGCTTACCTGTGAGTTACAGAGACACATATGTCTGGGGGCTTCTTGGAGAAAAGGGACAGTGATTAAGCATTTTTTTTTTTTTTTTTCTTTATGTTCTATTTCATCAGGCAATGTGACTTCACTTGCAAATAAAGGGGAAATTCAACCTGCGTTTTCCACAATAGCCTTGATAGATGAGACAAGGCCAGAAGAAGATGACCCATGGGCTCTGCCAGAACTGCAGGACACTGGGGTCAAGTGGTCAGGTAGCCATTTCTCAGTAAATAAGATACCTGCATTTATTTTTTTCCACCATTTCTGCTCTCTTTGTCTCTATCATTTTTCTAAAATTATATTTGCTGCAGAACTGAATTTAAGATGTGAGGAGTTTTCAGCTGTAGGCTTTACACTCTGTCTCACCTTCCCCTCTAGAGAATGAGGATACTATATTTAGTCAGTTAAGGAGAATCTGGAAATCATACTGATTAGCCTTCTTAAAACACAAGGAGGTATATGGAGAACAATCCAAACCTAATATTATTTTATGTACAGGCTCCTACTGGTCTCTCTTTACTCAGTAGGATGACTGTGTAAAACCAAGGGTCAATCTCAGACTTCATAAGGCTTTTGTCATATACCAAAGGCTTTTACATAGCAAAACCAGGTAACAAACTATCTACTTCTGCAGTTAAAATCTGATTAAGAACATTCTTTTGGGTTTAATCACAGTCTGGGGTCACAACACTGTCTTTGACTCTGTAGTCTCTGCTTGTTTGCTAGACTATTCCAGAGAGAACAAGTACATCAAGCAAGTCTTTTATGCATAATATATTTGTTTTGCAGAACTGGATAGAAAAGGGAAAATCATTCGTGTACTCTACGGGATAGGGAAGTTTATTATGTTACTTGGATTACTCTACTTGTTCGTGTGTTCTCTGGATGTACTGAGCTCTGCTTTTCAACTGGTAGGAGGTATGAAAACGCCTAAAACATTGAGAATAAACTATGAATAAGGCCGTAAATTACAAGTATCACTCTTCAAGGTCATTCTCCATAGATATATGTGTTGAGATATAGATTCAGAAGGATGTAGCTCTGCTGAAGACTTGCTTTCATTTGTTTGAAAGGGTCTTTGTTTCCCAAATTCCAAAGACCTATCAATGTAGAGATTATTTGCCCCAATTTCTTAGTGGGTTCCTGTTACTTTTGTGACAGTTTACATGAATACATAAATCTGTCCCATGTGAAATACATTTCAACGCGGTGAAATATGAAAATTCTGCTCTTGGTCAAAGCATCCAGCACTGAAATGTTCCCCAAACTCTTCAAAGATGTAAACTATTGAAAAGTATTTTTTACATTTACCTATTTCCATGGGTTGAATTCTGCTGATGGATGCAGCAGCAGTTATCAGAGAAATATGTGAGCATCTGTGGAGGTATTTTTGATTTTTGGCACCACAGAAAGACAGAGGAACAGAATTACTCAGAGTTATTAAAGCAATTTTCCTTGACGCAGTAACCAAGAATATCAAGGCAATAATAACTTTTAAATCTATGCATGTTTGTTTTTCTGTCCTACAGTCATTCCTCTGATGGCTGTAGTTTTATGTGCTTCTCTGCAGAGTTCAGTGGAGCTGGTTCAGCCACTGAAATGAGAGAATACAAAGTATTCTCTGATAACTGAGAAGCTCAGAATTCAGAATTTGGATCCCTGTGCTACATCATCTTGTATATTTTTTTGGCTGTCAAGAAAGGCTATACATATATTGACTGAATGGTTGAATGATCTTTAATTAAATGCTCTGATAATTCCTATGGACTTTACGTTGCACTTCCCTCACTCTGAGAATATGTTTCTTGTAGGTAAGGCAGCAGGGGACATTTTTAAAGATGATTCAGTGCTGTCTAATCCTGTTGCGGGATTGGTGATTGGAGTTCTGGTGACCGTTATGGTCCAGAGCTCCAGCACTTCTTCATCCATTGTGGTCAGCATGGTGTCCTCCACACGTAAGTCTGCTTACAGTATCTTCCTAGGGATCAGTCATAAATCTTGATCTGCAATGCAAGCATTCCCACCTGTGTTTGAGTTGTAGAAGCATTGGGTGTAAGAGTAGAGACTGCAGGAAAATTGTTTTGTATAAAATATAGAAAAATTTTAATATTATTATTATTAATAATGAATAATATTATTTCCACAACTGCAATTACAATCATTGCAAGCCTTGGCATTGAACACATTAATCTTGGAAGTACCTGCCTACTTTTGTCATGTTACCCAGTTGCCAAACTACATTTGTTTCTGTGGCATCATTTGAAAATTCTGCAGTAAGTGAGAAAATGCCTTTGAAGGAGACTTTATCCTGCTCAGGCTCTCTAGGTGTGCTGAGAGGGATAACCATGGGCTGCAGTTTCAGTGGGTATCAGGGGACTGTGGAAGCACCACATTCCCTGGGGGCTTGTGTAGAGCAAACAGCATATGTATTGGAGCACCTGGTCCCATCTACATCAAGAGAAGTCAGGGTCCCAGTGACATTAATAGATGTTAAATTTCATTGGAGCAGAGAGCTTGGTGATGATCTGTTTGTTTTTGTTTTTGTTTTTTTTTCATTCAACGCTTCCTTTTCCGCTTTCCAGTGCTGACTGTGCAATCGGCAATTCCTATTATAATGGGGGCAAACATTGGCACCTCAGTTACAAACACCATCGTGGCACTCATGCAAGCTGGGGACAGGAATGAATTTAGAAGGTATTGTACATAAACACTAGATCTGAGAAGCTGCTTTTCTTCTCTCTTCATAGGTTTTCTTCTATATTTCTTATCGCTACCCCAGCCATTGAACCTTGCTATTGATCAAAATTTGAATGTCTAGTTAGGAAAGTCACAAGCATGGCCATGGCCAAAGTATAATCCTGTCTAGATACACAGCTTCATATAGACAAAGAAAAGCGTGCTGAGTTCCTTTAAAAGTTTTGTGTTTTTGTAGAAATCCATCCTTTTTAATTAGATCTTGCACAAGGATAAATTCTCAGCTGCTCCTACCATACCACCCACCTTTTATTGTCTCTTAATTATGGGAAGAGCTGTACAAGAAATTAATATTACAGTGTTTTGGTCTACTCTCCTTGAAAGCGACAATCTTCAGGGTTGGAGATTTTTTACGTTTACGGTAAAAAAGAGCTGATAACTGTAGAGAAATTAAGTGTTCTGGCTATCAAATATATAAAGTGACAACTTTTATACTGCCACTTGACATTATCAGTGAGAGAGCTCATGGCTTACCATAGCTGGGCAGTAAACACGGGAGGGATATAAGACATTGGTATCTTGTAATTTCTGGCATACCAGACATGAAATATGCTTAGCCAAAGCCTCTGAGGAAAGAGCTGTGACATCTCAGGGTGTGGAGGAGACACTGGAAGGGAGATGTGCACCAACAGTTTGCAAGAACGTGTGAGAGGGCCGCAAAGAGCCATTTTCCCCCATGAGTGATGGAGAACAGGTCCCAGAGCCAATACCTGACTGAGGATTAAAAATGTACCAAAAATGGGTGAGAGCCAAAGCAATGTGTGCTGTACAGCCACTTCTCTCTTCAGACAAGTACTCTCGGCAGCCTCGTGTAAAAGATCACTTTTGCCTTTTCTGTTTTGTCTTGTTTCAACTCACCTTGGCTGGCTCTCTCAGTCAGTTGGTGATGTGGAGACAACTTAGCAAAATAGCCCTCTCCTGTGCCCCCAGAAAAGAAATAACTCCCATCCTGACCCCGCTGCTATGGTTTCATATTTAACTGATGTTGTGCACATGCTGTTCACAGCAGCTCTGTGTTTTGATTTCTTCTTCCAGGGCCTTTGCTGGGGCAACGATCCACGATTTCTTTAACTGGCTTGCTGTATTTGCACTGTTGCCCATTGAAGTTATTTCTGGCTATCTTTACCATCTCACCAATGTTATCGTTGAATCCTTTCATCTTGAAAGTGGTGAGGATGCCCCTGAGCTACTAAAAGTTATCACAGACCCTTTTACAAAGCTCATCATTGAGGTAAGCTCTTTATCTCTTCAAGGAAGCTGCTTACTTTATTCAGTCACAGCTAATCAAAATACTCTGAATATGGGGGCTGTGTGGAGTTTGCTGTTCCTACTCACATCTCTGTGTCCTTGAGGTAAAGGTTGTTATCAGATGGACTCTTCTTTTTATTCACATTTCATAAAGCCCCATCTCTATATTTCCTATTTCTATTCCCCCCCACATTGCACTTTAATGATCACAGACCTGTCTAGGAGGACTGGAAAGGCAGCTGAGGACAAATACAGCCATGTGGGAAGAATGGGATGGCAGCCTGTTGCCTAGACATGGACAGATCGTACCAGCTGAGACAACCTAGCACATCCAGAAGATCTGCATAGGACTCGAAGGGGTGACACTGAAATGGCAGAAAACTTGTACACATTTAGAAAGACAGATGGAGGCCAGAGGGGATGTGCACAGCTCCTAAGATGACAGTAGATGTATTAAGGCAGTTATGTCAGTGTAGTTATTTAAACAGAAAGGCTGAGATGTGGTGATGGATGATTTGGGAAGAGTGAGACAGTGTTTGTGCATGTAGAGTGGTACCTTTCTCTGGGAGTAAACCCGCTCCTACCTGTTGGGCAGCAGCTCCAGCATTAGAGACAGTCTTGCAGGCTTTACATGACTGAGCTTCCAAAGGGATTTATTTGAGCAGAGCTGAACAGAAGTGTCTGTGCAAGTTGGAATAATGCTTCTTCTGATTTTTTTATTTTTTTTTTTTTTTAAAGCTTGATAAATCTGTAATAAATGCAATTGCTACAAATGATGAATCAGCAAAAAACAAAAGCCTGGTAAAGGTCTGGTGTGTAACTAAAACCAATGTGGTGAGTATCATGCTAAATTCATTGCAGGTTCCTAGGGAAATATATTACTGTTCTATACCTGACACTCCTTATCATAAGACCATGAATTTAGATTTTTAAACGAGTATTTTCTTTTGCAGCAGAAAAAGAATGAGAACAATTTAATGTAGCTTTTGCTCCCCTTAAACCAAGTATGTGATACAAGTGGTGAGCTTGACCTAGTTGTTTTCGGTACCAGGCAGGCTCTTGCTTATCAGAACTGGTGGTTTGGAGCCAAGCCTTTTGCTCCCTTGACATCTGAGTGCCTTTAAACACTCCTACCAACTCCCTGAAAGTGGAAAAAATGTGCAGTATAGGCCAATGAAAAGATCTTTTTGTCCACTATCTATCTATTGATATAAGCAGCTTTAGTCTCATGAGCTTTAGGGTGATCTGGTGGCAGCTGGTTATTTGCAGCTTTCTTGGAAAACTGCCCTCAGAGAAAGCCTCTGTGGGGCTATGTCCCATTGTTCTTCACCCAAGCAACACTGCAGCTTGAAGGTATCTCCTGCCCAGATCAACACCAATGAGTATCTTGGGAAACCGTGGAACTGAGTCTTTGGTTTGTGTTGTTCAGCTAACTAACAATTAGAGCACTAAATATCCCTTGGATCTCTAATTAGATTATTCTATTTGTTGGTACCTGTAGAAAAGTATTTTCTGAAGTCCTGAGGCAGAAGATACTTAAGGAGACACAGTGGAGGCTAAAATTAAGTGTTTGGGTTTTTAGAGGAGCCCAGCTGCTGTGGAAGGACAATCTGGATGGCCTGTGAAATCCTGCTAGGGAGATTGTTCCAGGAGCAGAGCTGTGCTAACTCTGTGAAGAGCTCTGTGAAGAGCTGTGAAACTCTGCTGGGTCAGGCTGCTGAGGAGCTGGGTATTTCACCTCTGGGAGAGGTGTGCTGCTTGGGCAGCTCTCCTGCTGCCGGGCCCCCAGCTCGCACTTGGCCAGCCCGTCGCTGACCTGCCTGGGCAGGCACAGCCCAAGTCTCTGTGAGATCTCAGCCCCTGAGTCCTACTGTCTCCCCCTCCCCAGAAGACAAGCAACTATATGGAAAGTGTAGGCTGAGGGTTTCATTTCCATATACACATTTTTTTCTCTATTTGTCTATGTTTTGTCAGTGTAAGTATTGCCCAAGCACATAGTCAGATTACAAAAACACATGATACCCCTACAAGCTTGACTTGAACTTGGTAGGGGAACAGGAAGATCACTGAAATTATTTACATTCCTAGCAGGTTAAACTGATTTCTAGCACAAATGATTAAAGCCACTTATGGGAGGGATAAAAACATGCAGACCCCATACGTTTAAGGTAAAACATAAGAATAAACATTCTGATTTAATGCAGCTGCTTTGAAACTCAAATGTCTGAAACCATTTCAGGAAGGCAAGAAACAACGTTGTGTTGTGTTTGTAAAGGCTGATTTGTTGAGGAGGCCGGAGACCAGGTGCTCCCTAAAGATGGGGGGGGCACTGGATCCACCTCGGCTTTTCCAAGCTGCATCAGCTGGAGGGGGAATGCAAATGTGGGTGTCTGCAGGCAGTGCCCAGCAAGAAAATTTGATTTCTCTTTCTCTGTTTTTGCAAAAGAAGATCACTCAAACACATCTTTAAGATACCTCCTGTTCAGCAGTGTGATTCAGAGTCCATTTGGCTGTTAGCTGCTCTTGTGGGGACGTACAGTTCAGTCAGCAAACTCTTCCTTAATCTGCGTAAGGACTTATGGACCTAGTGTCAGAATGCAAGAAATCTGGGCTAGGAGATCTTATAAGGGAGGTTTTATTGTGGTATAAATTGAAATTCCGGTTCAGCTCAGTAATGCTGATGCTAATCATAGTGCTAGTAATTAGTTTGTAGCATTTGAGCTTTAAAAAGGAAAGTGGTAGCAGCACCCCTATCTCTACAGACAAGGAACACGGGATCACACTCCTGTGCAGTACTCTCCAGGCCATGAATTGCAGCTGAGATGACTGTAAAGAGGTCTGTCTTTGACCCAAGGACGCTGTGGCACTAGCTGGAAAAGAAATGCCACTGTTCCCCAGCTGCAGCCAGACAGAAACCTCATTCCACAAACTCAGACTTCAGTAGTTAACATTCTTAGCTACTGATGACTTGGTGCTATTTTTATTACGATGTAAAAGGTTTTGGGGATATTTTAATCTTTAAATGTTAAACTGATTGACTTGGGTAACAGCACAACCATTTATTTTAAGAATGCAAAAAATGTTGCCTTGTCATTAACGTGGTGCTAGCTTGCACTCCAGTTTACAAATCTGCATTTAGTCGATAAATGCTTGGTTGTAGGAAAAAACTAGAGCCTTGCATAAGCTCTTAATGAAGTGTTGTAGGTGAATGAACTAATCTGCTTTGTCTGACATTATTTAGACACTGCAGAATGTCACGATTTCACCTTCAGAAAACTGCACATCTTCTGACCAGTGCTGGACTGACGGAAATAAGACATGGACCATCAAGAATGTAACTGAAACAGAAAATATCAGTAAATGTAAGTAGTAGGACTATTTCTCCTTCAGTAATAGATTTACAAACTTGTACAGCTTTCTCATGGTGTTAGCAGGTAGTATATCAGAGGGACATGAAGAGGCACTCGCCTGTATGTGGAAAGAAGGTCCTGCGGCAGGTGCTGTCAGCGCAAGCCCATGCCCTGTTAGAGCTACAGCTGGAGTTACCAGCATCATCACGGTATCTGGCTGCACATGGATCTCTTTCCATGCTCCCTGATACCAGTAATTGAGGTCTTCAGTATCATGTCACCCCCCGCTGTTCAGGTGACTCGGAGCTACAGTTACTCTGCTGTAATGGTTGCTCGGATATCTCCATTACTATGCATGCCCTGCAGGACTTTCAACAGCCCTTCTCAGGCATGCAGCCGCCTCGGGGAAGAGCCAACCCGCCATCCAGCCTGGAGCACACCAGAATTTCCTCACCCTCTTGTATCCCTCTCCCTTGCACGTGGTCACCCAGCTCCTGCGTGCCCTGCAGGGGTGCCCACTGTCTATTTTGTAAACTTATCCCTACAAGACGCCCTCTCAGACATGGCCTTTGTGGAGCCAAAGGAAGCAGCATTTTCACTATTTGTGTCACCTCCTCAAGTTCTGTGTGTTATGGTCCCATTTTCTTAGGGTCATGTATGAGAACCAGAGCTGAGCTTGGGATCAGAAACAAAAATGTGGTTTTCCTATTCTTTTTTTTCAGGCCAGCATCTCTTTGCAAACGCAAACCTGCCTGATCTTGCCATTGGTCTCATCCTTCTGGCTTTGTCCCTGCTTGTTCTGTGCTCCTGTTTAGTGATGATCGTTAAGCTATTGAACTCTGTTCTTAAAGGACAAGTGGCCAGCGTTATCAAGAAGACAATCAACACTGGTAATTATCTGCTTTTCATGAAGATTGTTTTCAGGAATGACAAGGACACTGAGCACATTTATTAATATCTCCTGTTCTGGCAGGTATTATAGAACAGTTTAAAGAAAAAATCACTTCACCCCTGCCCCCCCAAGACTTCTCCCAAGCATGTTATTTTCTTACTTTTAAAAATCTATTAGTGAACAGCTTCCTTGAAAACTGCAGCAGATTAACAGCAACAGAGACCAAAGTCCAGACTCTGTTTCTTGATGTATAATCATTACCAGTTCAAAATGTAACGTTCCCATCCTCAAAAGATAGCACTGAAATGCTGAGGTCGTGTTCTCTGGCACAGAGTCTGCATGTTTCTTCTAAAGTAAGTTGAAAAAAAGTTTGTAGTGATTTGTGATCTAATTCCCCTTGCTTGCCCTCTGTTAACCCTCTCGGCAGCTAAATAAGGCAGCCCTGCATAGTGGTACTTTCTGTCTTTCCCTGTGTTCTCCAGGTGTTTTTTCAGCCTGGATCCATTGATGCAAATGTGTTTATTTTACTCTGACTCAAAAATCGTCATTTAAGAGACAATATGCAAACAATACATCTACCTTTGAAATGCTTGATAGTCTTTTCACTTCTGTGGTCCTGTTACATAGAGCATTCTCATATGCTAAAGACAATGTTCTCCCTCTATTTTTTTAGATTTCCCATTTCCATTCACTTGGCTAGCTGGATACCTGGCTATGCTTGCAGGGGCTGGTATGACCTTCGTTGTCCAAAGTAGTTCTGTTTTCACATCTGCTATTACACCCCTTGTTGGTGAGTTGTCAATACTGCCTTCTTTTTCCTCATGTTTTGCCTTCTCCATCATTCTGAAACCGCTCAGTCCTGTTTCTTTTCTCCTAGGCATTGGTGTCATAAGCGTCGAGCGCTCTTATCCTCTTACCTTAGGAGCTAACATTGGCACAACCACAACAGCTATACTTGCAGCTTTAGCAAGTCCAGGGAGTACATTAAAATATTCATTACAGGTCAGTGTAAACCAATGCTTCCTTGACTTCATTTAGAAGCTGCAACTTTTCTGAAGGAAAAAACCCGACAAAATTGGCTCTGATGCAAATATGCCATGGATATCGTGCCTGATTTTGTGTGCTACTAATGACAGCTCGTTCTTTTCAACTGCTAGAGCAAAAAGTTTGCATTACCATTTCCAGAATGTCAACATACAGGAAACCTTGCTTTTGTAAATTGTGCTGATCGAATTAGCTCAGAACTGAGACAGGGTGGGCCACTTGACCCCTGAGTGTGTGTGTGTCCCTGCAGCTTGGAATTCAGTGCCCACATCTCTGACAACCCTCTTAGGTAGTCCCCTATGAGGGTTACTAATTTCTGTAAGTCCCTTCTCAGGACCCTAACTCTGTTCATGTAGTGTACAGACGTACAGAGACTCATGTAACCTAAGTGGAGGGGGTACAACCCTTAAGACAGCAAGCTGTCTACCTACCTGAGGTTGCAGTGTGCATCATGGCATCTATTTTCTCATTGTAAATCTAATCTGAGTGGGTTTTAATTAATTCCTTATTGTGCCAGACTATTTGAAAAGTAGGCAGCCTGGCTTTGGGCTCCCACTTACCACCCAGTAAAGAACATTCCAGGTAGCAGGTAATATTTGAAGGAACCCCTTACATCAAGGAATTAAAAGATAATGAAGTTTCCTTTGTGAATAGGACAAGTAAGTATTTTTTACTAGCCACAATCAAGCCAGAAATTACAGAAGTCTGTTCATTGTCTTCAGGCGTGATAGAATAGATACAATAATGAGAAGATACTCTGTTGAACCAGCTCAGATTTCATGATAACTTGTTGTTTTTATAACATACTTTAAAAATAAACTCCTGTGTTTTCATATTTACTTTAGTCGGATAACAGTTATAGAAAGGTGAGCAGGGACTGTATGGGTTTGTTCAGTATATGTTTATTCTGCTAAAACAGCTTCTGGAAGCTTTAGCAAGTAGGTATCTCTTCATGTTCCTGTTTTAAAAAAAAAAACGTAGCAGTATGTGAATCAAATTATTATTACAAAACCCAGACAAAAATCACGTTCCAGAAATCTCCTCAGTGCCCTACAAACTTTAAGCTAATTTTTGTAAAATCCAGATTCATACTATTAACAACTTATCAATAGCAATATCTAATTTATACTTCCTATCATTTCACTGAAAACTTCTGGCTGCAGAACCCAATACTGAGCAGTTCTCATGCTTCACTAACACCAGGACTGTTTCCTGAGGGCTGTTTGGTTTGTCAGCTTTATTTCTTGCAGCTGAAAGCTGCATTTCAAGACTTCTCCATCTGTGGGGAGATACGCCATCCCCCCTAGGCTTGTCTTGTGTCCAAATGCTATATCCCCCGTTTGTAGGCAGTGATCTTTACAATGTGTGAGGCATTATCAAGTCCTTGCTTTATGCTAGGAAAGTCCCTGCAGTGAAATAACAGCTCAAAAGATAAGAGAAAACAGTGGAGGGCGAGGGGAGGGCAAACTGTGGAGCCTTAGTGCCAATGGAAGTTACTATCGTGTGGGTAAGAGCATTTAAAGGCATTTTAGCTAATGAGCTTCTCAAATGTTTTTGCTTCCAGATTGCCTTGTGCCACTTTTTCTTCAATGTCTCTGGGATTATTCTGTTTTACCCACTACCTTTTACCCGTCTGCCAATCCGAATGTGCAAGACCCTGGGAAACATAACAGCCCAGTACAGATGGTTTGCTATATTTTATCTTCTAGTCTGCTTTTTTCTTTTGCCTTTGTTTATATTTGGTCTGTCACTGGCAGGCTGGCCAGTCCTTCTGGGTGTTTGCCTTCCCCTGTTTGCTCTTTTTATTGCTGTGATTGTAATTAATATTATGCAGTCGAAGCGACCACATTCACTGCCTGAGAAGCTCCAAAACTGGGATTTCCTACCTATCTGGATGCACTCTCTAGAGCCCTGGGACAATATAATTATGTCTTCGCTCTCCTTCTGTGGGAAACACTGCTGCGGCTTCTGCAAGTGCTGCAAGGTCAATACAGAACAGGAAGCTGCCAAAGACAAGCAGCTAAAAACTATGGAGGTTTATGAAAACACCATTGCAATGGCTGATGAAGAAAGAGGTGGAAGAAGGGCACCAGCTGCAGCTTCTGTTGAAAAAACAGGCACAAACAACACGGCCTTATAGTAATGGCTCAAGCCATATTAACAGAGATACACTTAGGACAGTCAGGCTCTTGAAAACCACCTTGGACAATGCACTGAGGACAGAGTGAATGTTGTGTTAGCTTCCTGCAGCCAGCGATATGTTGCTCATCAAGGAACGGAGTCAAACAAGCTTGACAGAGTCCCTACAAAATCTGTGATCACTTGAAAAGCTAATAACAGATTTGCTTACGGAGGTTCTACTATGCGGTACCTTCATCCAACGCTATCAGTAACAAACAAAAGAAATCCTGTTATAGTCCCATGAAGAGAGGGATGAAAGGAGTAGTGATCAGTTCAAACTTCATTAAAAGACAAGCAAACAAACAATGCACTTGTAGAACAGCCTTTCTGACCTACTGGCTTATTCATCAGAAGTTACTTTATAATAGCTAAAAAGCTCTGGAAATGGGAAAAAAAAAAGATCCAAGTATTTTCATTGGCCTTTCTGCAGTGGTCAAAACAGAACCCAGTATGGACAAAATCTATGTGTGTGAAGGAAAAGAAAACGCTGGGACATCCTTCCAAAGCTCTCTAGGAGACCTGCTCTGGCATAAGGGTGTGCGTAAGCTCATTTTGAGCCCTCTCTGTCTCCTTTAACACTAAGTACAGGAGTTATAATCTTTTGCTCTCTCAAGCTAAAGGCCATAAAAGTTAATTGCTGATCCTTCTGCCTGCTCAAGGTTAAACACTGGGTTTGAAGAAACTGGGTGGTTACTAAAGGGCTTCATGGGCTCAGGATGTGGTTGTGTGGCCATCCCTCTCTCTAGATGGCCCTCTCCAATCCTGGTCACCATGTAACCCTACAATCAGAGGAAGGGTGTAGGTGGGAGGACAAGTGGCCAGTGTAGGGGAGGAGACAGCCACCCAAGGCCGGGCTGGTGCCAGAAGATCTGAGTGCAACTGTGGCTCCGTTTGGCTGAACCACAAAATGACTTTTCAGAGTAGCAGTTGAGACTGGCTTTAAAGCTGCAAAAGAGGGAACCTGAAGAGCAGACTAGGACTAGCACGGGACACGTGGTAATGTTCACTGGAGAGAAAAGAGTGTTCACTCTGCACCATCACTTTGTGCTCTGAACCACCCTCCTCAGAAATGTGAATTTTACTGGCAATTATATATAGCAATCCAAATCCAACCCATAGGAAGTGTAGTCTCTACCATGTATGGTCAGTCCATAGGTAGTGTAGCTCTTGCTGGGAAGCTTCTTGTGCTTAGATCTCACCGTTACTGATGTTTTAATAAATCCTTGTGAGACTGCTCTAAATCATGGGCTGACACGAGGCATCATTTCACTGTCAGAAGAAGAGCATTTCAAAGATGGACTGCGTACTTCTGCTGGCCTTCAGTAGCTGAGATATCAGTGAGTATGGGATAATATCTGAAGTCCACACAGTAGCGCTAAAAAAAATCAAGTGGCTGGCTGTAGGCCAAGTGTCATTTAAAGCCAATTTACGTGGCTGAGTTGCAGATTAAATTTGTAAAGAAAACCCTGAGGAGACCCTTAGTTTAACACAGACTCTCAGTGCAGCTAGAACACATTTACTTCTGAATAGTTTGTTTTCTGCAGAGCTCTGGAATTCAGTAGGTTGAATTTGGCTATCTGATAAATATGTACATTTTAGAAGTGAAAATTGTTTTAATTTACTTTTTTAAACTGGCATTTAAACAAACTGTGTTGCTGAAAACATGTTTGTAAATTGCATTCATACTGAAATTCCAAGTGTTTCTGTAACTGTGAGCCACTGACAAAATGCTTAGCATCAGAGTGAATTTCCAAAAGCATCTAATTTTGGGACAATTCTGCTCTTTGGAGTTTAGTAGCAGAGAGCAGAACTATGGCAAACTGTTATTTAAGAGATTATTTTCCATGTCCTTCATGTCCTTCAGCTTTCAAGCTGAAACAATTTTGTTGGCATCTCATTTTCAAGGCAGAATTTTTATATCTTCAGTAATTCTTCTTAATTTTATTCTCACAGTTCTGGATGCTATCAGAATCTGTTTCTTTAAATCTCATTGTGCATTTCCCATGCTCTGTTTTTTTTGAGAAAGATGAGAAAAATATCCAGAATTCTTTCCAACTTATCACAAATTTCCATTGACCACCCACTGAAGCAGGAAACATTTTAATCTATTTTAACTCATTTCTTAAACAACGTGCACCTTATTTTGCATCTTGAAGCAAAGCCATCAAGCACAGCGATAATAGCTGTGGGAAAGCAGTTTTTACAAAATAATCAGGGTAATAATTAATAGTCATATCAGTACTTTATGGTTCCTCATTGTAACGTTTTCCCTCTCTGACCTGTTCGGTTCTTACTCTCCTCTCTCCTTGCTCCAGGCCATATTGTGCCATTGTTTTAGGCAGATTCTGACAAAGATTTCTGTTAAACACTTGACAGCACAATATGTCCCGGTGTATGTCCTCCCCACTCTTACCAAAAGATATTTACACTTTATTTATAATTATTTGAGTGTACAGAATTTTTCGTAAGTTATACAGAAGAAGTCTCACAATTGTGTTATATATCACATATTTGAAAACTATGCAATGTTTATCTATAAAAATGTAAAAAGGAACTACTGTATATTTTGTAATATAACTTTTCAAATTGTTTGTAACTGTGTATACTGCATATTGTGGAGGCTGTTGGCTCCACCATTAGGCTACGTAAAGATTGCTAGCAATGCAGAGACAGAATTCTTGCAGTAAAGATGAAAATCACATACATACTTTCATAATACGGCTTAATGCACAAGGATGTTGAACTCCACTTTTCTAAAAGATCTCAATTTGCTGTCATAAGGAATTTTGGAAATACAAGGTTTCTAAAATACTTTTTTTTTAAACTCTTAAACACTATAACTTTTAACTGTTTTGAGGACCGTATATGGCTTTATACTTTGTCATGAATATTCATCTTGTCTGTCCTCGTGCATTGAATGTAAAAATAAAGAGAAGTTTTAAAAAAATGGGATCTTTTCGTAATATCCATTTATATACATATAATGGAAGCCTGTAGAAAAATAAGCATGCAGACAAATTCCAGTCTGAGCTGATGTAAATGCACAAGAAATACAGTTAGCATCAAGTACTAAAGAAAACCACCAGAGGCCTGTGTGTCATTTTCATATGGAAGAAAACCAAACTAATTGCTCACGGCAATTGTGTGGGTCAAGGTATTTTCTGTCAGGGTTCTGCAGACTGTTCTCAGAGAAGCTAAGCACGGAAGAGCAAAGCCAGTGCTGTTCTAACAACAGGATGTATGATGAGTTATAAAAAAAGCTCTGTATCACTGTGCTAGGCTCAGATTCTCCCTCCTCCATGAAGGAGGGCAAATAGAGTGTTTCCAAAATGCTCCTTATACAACATGACCTGAATGATGTCTGGCTTATAATTGGGCAAAAATATCATCTTACTCTTTTTTTAAACACACTTGACCTATGGAGCTTAAAATTAAACAAAGAGAGAGAGAAATAAAAAGTACTGAAATGCGCCTTCAAGACTATTTTAAAGGGTCATTAGAATTCCTAACTATGAGCTCAGCAGTAGCTGAGGAACCAGCTCTGAAAGCAAGTGTCACTCCCAACTACACCCTATTACAGTCAAATGAATATAGCAGAAGTATTTCCTGTAACACAAATATTTATGCACTACAGTGTAAACTGCCTTCTAAAGATGCAATAAACAGTTCCCAGCATGGGCCCATGATTTAAAACTTACAGCTTCTTACACCCATGCAGAAATATTGTATCTGTACATGCCAATCACCCTCCATGAGTCACTGTCTGTCTGGAGTCACAGCGCATCCAGGAAACACAGGTTGTGCCGTCCACCTTTCCGTGTCCAAGCCCTTTGCAGAGCTACCCAGGGCAAAGTTCAGCAATGCCGAAAGGTATTTCACAGCAGCTATGTCATGAGGTGCTGCACCGATCAGAAGCTTTCAAAACGTTCAAAATAATGCTGCAGCTAATTTCTCAGTTGCTCCTGCAGCTGGTCTCAGTCCTCTTTGCTCGTGACCTAACCATGCTGTCCACTCCAGGACTCCTTCTGGTGCTCCTGTGCTATTTATCCTCTGCTGAGGCTTCACGTTTGCTTCCTCCAGTTTCAAATTCTTGACAACACTGCATTTAACTGCAACAGGCTTACCAGTGTGAAGGGTTCTCCTCAGTCAGAAATGCAGAATGTTTCATCATCTCTTTCTTCGGCTTACTGTGTAGCTGTTGGCATCTAGTCAGCTCCTCAAGACCTGCTGCATGCCATTTAGAAAGGCTGTTCTCTGATTTAGAGAAAATTATTCGAGTTTGGAAGACTGGCGTGGTACCATTGGCAGTAGCTTCACCAACACACAATAGCAAAGGATCTGATCTGGTCAGTGAAAAATAAATAGCAAGCAGCACTGAACAAAAATCCATTACTTCAAGAGCTGCATGAGGGAGGATATACTCTGTACACATACCAGGGAATGCCAGGCCACACTTCAATTGGATAAGTTCAACACGTTGTGCTTCCATGCAATCGCTTTACCTGCATTCGGATGTTTTTTCCTCTAGCTAATGGCCAATCCTGGTGTTGCCACATGCCAAAGGCATGACACCGTATGTATGAAGCCGCTCATGATATTTTTATAGTGAGTACTCTGTGGATCTTAGTCCCTTTGTTACAATTCTACCACAAAGGAAACACATGATTCATACGAGAGAGCTGAGTGTTTACCTTACGTATTGGATAGTAATTACACTGATTTTCGTTGAGCTGTCCCTAAGCAGGTTTCCTCTAACAACTGAGATCCAAGTGTTTCAACAAGATGAAGAAACAAAGCTAAGGTTAGCATTAAACAAAACACAAACATCTCCTCTTACTCAGCACCTGATGAAATTCCCTAATTGCCATTTACACTTTTGGGGTGTATCAATATTTTTGCGCGGCACAATGTGTAGGAGCACCTTAAGACAACATAAACAACCAGAGTAATTACAGGAGAAGATATTTTGCAACCAACAGCACAGCTGATAGATTGGGCTCTTTACACAATGCACAAAACATAAATTACAGGACATGCAAACAATTTATAGACCAAATGATGCCCCTGGTTAGGCAACGTAAAGCCATAACTGACATTAGGGAAATTGGTGCACGTGTGAACTAGGATAGCATTAAGCTCTGTTTTAACTGAGTAATGCAATGGCCTCAGGCAGTGGATCTCGAATGGTTGCCAGCAGGCGGCTAGCTCTGCTGTTGCCATATAATACAAACACAAACATATGGTATTGACTCTTGCTTGTTGCTTCCCACTATTATATTGCCTGAAAAGATATTCTTAAAGCTACCTATCAGTGTAATTTCTCTGTCTTCCTCAAAGACTGTGCTAGAACACAGTCTCAAACAATCCCCAGCAGAGTGGGAAGCATATGGCTACTCCTAGCTGCTAGGTGCAGAACATCCTTTGGCCTGTGCTGGAGGATGTGTAACAGAAGAAGCATTTCTGATGAAAAAGGCAGCTCATGATGGCTCAGGTGGGATCCCCTCTCTGCCTTCAGTCCTCTGTGCTTGGGCCCGCTCTTCTCCCTTCCTCTCAAACATGCCAATACGGCTGAACCAAGGAACCTCCATACTGATGTTCACTCAGCTTAAGAAAAATAGGGGCAGGGAATGATATATATATTTTTTTTTTGTCCCATCTTTTTTCCACTTTGTAAGTCTGGGATGTTGGGGGTTGATGAATTGCAGACAGAGCAGGAGTGGGGCTAGAGGAAGAGAGCTCCAAAATAGGGCAGGACTTCTCAGGGTTGGATGAGGTGAAATTGATACTGGGGCTGGGTGACAGGTTGAACCTGGTGGTTAAATGACTGCGTGTACATCACAGCAGGCAGGGATCACTTCAGATTAATCAGCAGCAATTTCAACACTAGCTTGAAATGCAGAGAAAGGAATCTGTTTTACTTCCTTTGGAGTAAATCAAAATGGCTAGTGAACCCAGTGAGGCATCCTAAACCCAGTCTCTCAGAGCTGGCAGGACTTCTCTAGCTACCTCATGGTCATGGATGTGATGGAGCACCTCCTGTCCACACCTCCTAGTCAGGCAAGAGACTACCATCATCATCTGCTCCTCCAGAAAACGAGAGCTCTCTTTCCCAGTGAATTTGGAGACGGTGCTTGTTAAGTGGTCTGCTGTTGCAGCTAGTTGCCCTGTGATGGACACACCTTAGAGCAGCAGGAACACTCCTCCTCTGTTAGTAAGACTGACTTGCTCCCTAGCCATATTCAGCTGTCCCTCTTGGATGTGAATCGGAGAGGTGTAAACCCTGAAAGGCAACTTTTAAAGCTATAAGGATGTCTCAGCCACGTGTAACAGGTGACAGGGAGGAACTGCAGCATACCACAGTTTGTTGCAAGCTTTGGGGCTTTCATGCATCCTATCAGCTTGTTGTGCATCTTGTTGTCCTTGTGGGGGAAGCCCTGCCACGCTGTACTGGGAGGCACGTTGGAAGCTACGTTTACTCAGCCATTGTCACTCTAATTAATAATCTGCTTCAGGACACACCACAGGGCAATTTTTTAATAAGGCTAATTAATTAGAGGTTCAGTCAATGAAAAATCTTACTGCAGCAACACTATAGATAACATCTCAGAAACTATTTTGGGTCAAAAACCTGAGCTGGAGAGCTGGAAGGGTCACTCAGCCAGAGCACCCATAAAAGCAAATCAGAGCCTGTGCTGTGTGTTAGGGCCTCCCCGTGGCAGGGAAGGCATGGGAGAGGTGGCAGGATGGGGCAGCGGGCGTGCTCTCCTGGGGCAGTGCCCACGCTCACCTCAGCAGCACGGCAGAGCTGCCGGGCCTCGGGGCCCCCCACGCTTCCCAGGGGTTCAACCACCCGCATTCGGGGCTTGGGGCTGGCTCAGGCACAGGGCAGCACTTGGAGGGAGTGCTGTGAGGGCTCCCCTCTCTTGCTCAGGAGCAGATTTAAGCCAAAATTTCAAATAGATCAATTTTGCAAAGTGAGCCCTTTTCACATCACATTTAGCATTTAGAAGTTTTAGCAGCCTTTTAAAAGATTACAGGGGAGACTGCATGGCAGAATTCCTTCAGCATATGTACAGCATCTTCAACAAAGCAGGCTATAGTTAACAGAAAATATCACAGTGCTGAGAATTAAGTTCCCCTCTGAACAGTAGAATGGAACCTTGGGAACAGGCACTGACATTAGCCTTCGTAGGGCATAACGTTCAAAGCGTGCCTGTGCCTGCATGTGTGCACTGCACCATAGGCATCACTCACTCTTAGGTCTGCAAATGACTAGTAGGATAACTGGTGCTGTTTAAGATAACACAAGCAGTCCTAATTGTTTTGTTTTTTAAATAATAATGTGTATTTCAGTGCATGTAAACAAGCAAATGAAGTAGAAATGAAAACTACTAAACACTCAAAATATTACCTGTTGGGTTACAAACTAACACCATCTAAGCTGGGCTAGGGATTTTTTTTTTCACCTAAAAGATTCAAACAGCTTTTCAGCTTAGAATGGATGAGAAATAAATACCCTGGAGAGATAAAGTATCTCAAATAGCTAAATCAGGGCTCCTAGGGCACAGCAGGTGACCGTTTAAAGCAAAACAAAGTGATTGAAAACAGCTGAAAAGTGACTGCAGAAAACAATAAAAATCCCTTGCTTTGTGCTTAAGGGTATGATCTAGACACTGCTATAGCTGCTGAAGCGTTTGAAGATTAGCTTGGGGTAGGTAAGTATACTCTTGGAGACATACAGCCTGAAACTGTGGCTGTTGAATGAGGAGTTGTGGTGTTTTTTTTTTTTTTTTTTTCTCTCATCATTTGGTACCAGTTAGTTGATCTGAATCCATTGTACTATAGCAGCAGGGAATGGGGTTTCTATTTCTGGATAGAAAATACTCTGGTATTTGCTTGAACCAGAGGAGACCTGTGGGAAGGGGGGAGCATTTTGGGTACATCAGTGGTGTGCTGAAAGATGTATTCATTGAGGATTTTTTTACTGATTTTTATTGCAGTAGTGTTATTCTTTCCTCTCTTTTCCCTAGTCATGAGGTAACTTCTGTGAAAGTTTTTATGTACAATTAAAACTGGCTCAGCTAGCTGTGTAGTGGACATGATGGATAAATATTTATTCTATCTATCTGTAGGAGAGAAAATTATAAAAAAGAAGTATGGCAACAAATATCCACGTGTACTTACTGCTCATTATTGTTATAGTGCTTTAGGAGGGGTGGATCAGATTTTTGTGCTTTGGGTACTACTAAATACAGAACAGAATGCTTGTCTTTCTGAAGAAAGCATGCACTTTTTTTTCTGGGGGGGAAAGGCATAAAACTTGGCTAACCATAACATAATAGGAATGTAGCTAAACTATGTTGGAGGAACTGAGGTGCTGAGAGCTCTAGTTGAGGATGGATAGAGAATCATAGAATCATTTAGGTTGGAAAAGATCAAGATCATCAAGTTCAACTGTAAACCTAACACTGCTAAGTCCACCAGTAAACCCTAAGTGCCATGGCTTACATGTGTTTTAAATACCTCCAGGGAGGGCATTGAGTACTCCATCAGGAAGTATGCAGATGACACCATGTTGAGCAGGAAGGCTGATCTGCTCGAGGGTAGAAAGTCTCTTAAAAGGGATCGATTCTTTGAGGCCCATTGTATGAGATTCAACAAGGCCAAGTGCTGAGGTTTTGTACTTGTTCCACCAGTATCCACCCCTCAACAGTGCTTGCCCTTGTAGAAGGGGGAAACGTAGGAAGGAGGGATAGGCCTGAATGAGGAAAATCATTTCCTTGAGGAAATCACACTCATGCAGGCCAATGTCTGTTCAGCTGCCTGTTGTCTTTGCCCAGGGCCATCAACTAAAATTGGCCCAGCCTATTCGCAGCAGACCTAGCTTGTACTGTGCCAGTAGAGGGGCTCTGAACCAAACTAGTGTCACCTGGGGCTCTCTAAGCCCATAAAAAGTAGTGGGAATTGAACCAGCCTTGCATTTTTATTGTGCAATAAAATGCTTTAAAGGGATATGGCTTTCTCGGCTGTGGAGTGGTTCAGAAGGAGTGCTGGTCTCTCTAATGGATTGAAGTGGCTGTGAGCCTTAAATGAGGTTGCAAAGCAGTCTTTACAACCTAACTTAGACACTTTCTGCTTAGGTGGACCTCTGGATGGATGGCATTGGGATTGTGCCACGCAGGGCTGATAGCTGACAGAACAGCCCACAGGCAGACAGCGAGAACTGCTGATTAACAGTGCTAGGAGTAAATGGCCAGAAGGACTTTATGACAGGAGATCAGGCCAGGTTCCGACCAAACGGCCTAAGAATCAGATAGTCACTTACTGATACTACTGTTCTGAACAAATCACACACCATAATAAATGTGCAGAAATTATTATTGTAGCAAAGGTCTTGACGCGCTGAAGGCTCATAACATGTTATTTATTACCTGGAAGTCTTTCACTAAAAATGTATGCAGTAAGTGGATTACAGACACAACATGGAGTTGACAAATACTACTTTATGGTTAACACAAGTTTGTGAGGCGATACAGTGTTTACTATAGCAAAAAGTCCACCTGCTTTGCTTTGCCTCGAGCAGTAGAATTCCTGTCCTGGAAGGCAAGCTGAAGCACCACAACCTTTGGAATTATGCTGCCTGGTTTCAGTCATTTGAGCACCTCTGTGCAAAGGAAGGTAAGTTAAACAGCTAAGAGAGGAACTGCCACGTGGCAAGGGAAGCCATCCATTGGAGAGGTGAGGGTTAGTGGAACGTGATGCTGAGACGAGATCCTCTAGCCTAGCGCCAGGCAGCTCCAGTACTACCTACAAGCAGCACAGCCTATATACTGCATGGCACTGCTCTGTGTGTGGCTTGTTACTGCTGTGATGATGTGAGGTGGCAATACTGCTTCAGGGACTCCATCTTACTGTGAGCTAGCCTGGGTGCTCCTGCTGGGGCACAAGGTACAAACAGGCACGAGGTAGGGGTTTGGAGGGGGGCCTGATTATTTTTGGTTTCAAAATTTTTTTCCTCTCGTTAACTGGATTAGCACATAGGGTAATAAAGCTTTCTTGGAAAGGTGTATAGGTATTTTATTACTCAAAATGCTGAGCAAGGTGTTTCCTGTCCCTGATGTCAGCACCAGTGTAACCACCTCTGTCATATGCTGTTCCTCTGCTTAAACCCGTGTGGGGCTGATAGGATTCAGGTGCCAAGGAGCTCCGGTGTATCTTCACTGGATACGTGAGATATGAAAACGAAGCTTTTTATCTCCTTTTACCATTGGAAAGGCACAGAGGGTATGTTTGCAGAGCATGCTAATGCAGTGCCACATGGGACAGAAGAGTTTGCCCTAGCAGAGCTGTGCAGCAACATCGCTGCCAAGACTGCTTCTGGACCCTGGCCCCAGGAGCCTCTGAGGTCACATCTGCACTTGCCATGGTTCTCTCTGCATGGCTGTCACTTCTGTTGTGGATTTCAACCTCTCTAAGGACCTCTACGTGCTCCCAATGAGAGTAGATCACCACTTCTAATTCTGTTGGTCTGAGTTGGGTATCTGAAGAATGTGGCCAGAATTATTCTAGGCTATGGAATATTTGCATTCATCTCTCAATTTTATGGCAGCTTTTCAGGTCAGTAAATCAACTCCTTAAATATGGGCCTATTGGTGCTTCTGAAGGCTGCTGGTGATTTTAATATACAACTTATTATTGCCTGGGATCACACACAGCAGAGCAGTAAAGATTTAAAAATATCTAGAGGAAATATTTCTGGTCCTCCACAATTTCCCACATTGATTTCATGTAGAAAATGCTATGCTCTCATCATTTGAGTAGGTGTATCTGAATTTCCACTATTGATAACTGACAGAGTTGAAATAGTTAACTTGTTTTCTGGGACTGGCATGCTGTGGTTGACTCAAAAATGAAATCAGAAGAACTGTCCATGTGCAACTGGTTTGTTTGTTAGGTGGGTAGGACAGCAGACTGAGTTGGCAGGGACAGCATTATTGCCACTAACCAGTTAACTCTGCAGAGCAGAAGGGGGAAATGATGCTTTGGTCTTCCTAGAACCAGAGACTTTGACTTATTCTAGTCAGTCTGCACTGGTGTGTTTTGGAAAGGCTGCCCTGTGGTCTACAAACACCTGTGGAGCATTGCTCTCAAGAAGGCAAGGCTTCAAAAAGCTCTGAACATGTTTAGACTGCTGGAAGTAACACATTGATAAACAGGCTGGTGAAAACAGGGGGACTAACCTTACAGTAATTGCTTGGGGGTGGAATGGAGTCTTGTACCTTGCATCAGAAGCCAGCAGCTTCAGTCCCTCTACACAATGAATCTAAACGAGGCCTGAAGGATGTGCTTGGGCACTGGCTCACGATCAGCTCAGCCATTTAGTGGAATACTTCCTGCCCTAACATGAGCCTGTTTGAGTAGAATCCTCCTAGACAACAGCCAGGCACCATTTGGGGGTTTTATGGAGCAGGACTGGTCCCAACGAGCAATGCTTGAAGCAACCAGATTCCCAGGAAGAGTTTAACTACTCACAGGCAGATAGCAGAGCTTTGCCTTCCTAAGTTTCTTAATACAAATATAGCCAGGGAGATTTGCTTCTAACTTACACAATTAAAGATACTTGCTGCGTAAATCCACGACTCGGGCCGTGCCATAATGAACAGACAGAAAATACCATGCAGGTATCTTGGTTCCTACTTGGGTGGACTGTCTTGAAACCTTGCTAGGCTCTGCTAATGGACTTGTGCTTTCTCCTGTTCACCTGGCAGAGCTGGTAAGAGCAAAAAGCAATGCCGAGTATCAAGAGCTATCTATCTAGAAGGTTGATGGGTGATTAAGGAGAGGTCAATAGGGACAAATGAAGGTGAACAAGAATCATAAGTGAACTGGAGAGGGTAGCAAGGTCAAGGAGTACATTTGCAAAGAGGAAAGATCACCAAACACAGAGCTATAAACGAACCTGTTGCAGCCAGTTTTCCTCTAAGAGGTTATTAAGATACACAAAGGTGGATGGGTATCTGATAGCACTTACCAAGCAACCCAAGCCCCTTAAGCCAGTGGGCACATAGCACGGCTGCAGTTTGTTTGGAACCGCAGTGCTTCAGAATATCTAATCTACTGCAAGTGGCTGGGGTTTATTGTTTTGTTTTGTGTTTTTTTTTTTTTTTTTTTTCAAACACATCTTATGGTCACTGTAACATAAGAACGTACCGCAACTATGCAAGTGATCTCCTTTCCTTTTTAGTTACTCATTATTCATGATCTTTTTTGGTTTTGCTGCTCACTGATCTGTACGTGGCTACTTTTAATGCCGGTATCTTGTATTTAGGCATAGACTCACTGTTAATTTTTTTACTGTGTGTAATAATTTGTCCTTTTGGCATAGGAATTAGGTCTTTTCATAAACATCCAAGCTGTGATGCATTTCCAGCACACCTATATCCTAGTAGCTGCTTTTTCTTAATGTACAATGTTCTAATTGCTCCTGTCACCTAGATCTTGGAAGACAACATAGGAAATTGCTCCATGCTTGGATTCCCTTTGTCATTCTTTAGCTTCTTTATACTTGGGCTTGTTCTTCAAAAATTCTAGCTTTTTATTTCACGTCTGTTCTCTTTCTACATCCCAGTCTTTTAATGCCATGTATGCATTTATGGGAGGGAGGAAAGGGTGTGTGGGTGCAATTCCTCAGTCAAAGCTTATTCAACATGTTTTGTACCTTTGTTCTGCTTTTCTTCCAGGGTAAGGGTCAACAGTCAGCCAGTGTTAAGTGTCATAGTCCAGTAGTCAATGGGGACAGCTCATGCAGACAAGAATCTGCTATAAAACAAATCTCTCCACACACAATCCATGCTTCCTACATGCTTTTAAAGGCTGTCTATGCTTTCCCAGTAGCTCAAATGGGAATAGAAAAATCCCAACAGAGGGTATACTTAGAATGCATAATCAGTACTCTGTGACTAATTCTCGTGTGTTAGCCCCTTTATCACTGAACACAATTTCTTTTGCAAGGTATGACGCTTTAACATGTATGAATATATAACCTCAAGCATGCACTCATGCCTGTGTAGTGGGATGTAACGTTCATGGCTGTTTGGACTGGGAAGCAACACGTGCCATGGTTACAAAGTCACCTACATGAGGATACCCATTCAGGTCTGTCCTGCTGCTACCTTGCTATGTAATCCAAAACTGAACAAACTTCTCAGCATGGCTGCAGATTTTGCATAACCAGTTTGAATTGCCTAGTACATAACCTTAAAGTCATTAACCACTCAGAACTATGAGGGCTTTTTTTAAGGTTATCTTCACCTACCTCTGTAGGTGGTATCTAATTCTTACTTTTTTCACAGTACTTTGATATATTGTGTGTAATGCCTTCTCTCCCCTGTCACTCACTGTAGTGCACATTTATTTAAGTTGGTGTAAACAGCATTAATTTTAGGTATTTAGGCACCTATTTTGCAAATAACCACACTGAAATTCTTTGTCTCTAGTTTATTTGCTGAAGATTACTCTGGGCTGAACCAAGGGTGAAAGAGAAAAACAGGCGTCACTTAGGCTGCCTGTGTATAAGAAAGCAGCATTTTAGCTCTACACTTGTAGTATATTTCCCCCCTTCCATCCTGACTGCTCAGCACAGGCTGCATTAACTATAAACCTCAGTAGTTTTGTTTCAATTTATGAAAAATTATTCTTGATACAGCAACTCCTTTTTTTTCCTTCTCTTTATTTTCCCTTGTGCATGTAGCAGACCTATGTAGCCGCTTTGCTTTACTAACCATCCTCTCTTTCACACCAGGAACAGTTTGATTCTCCAGGTTGTCAAATAAATAGCCCCTTATATCTTATTAAAAGTGAAGGATAATGATGTAACTATTATTATTTCAGACTTACTTAAGTATTGCCAGTTTATTGTGAAAAGCTGCTTATCAACATACTTTAAATATACTTTGGTAGAACTTCTGATGTCATAGATAACAACAAACAAAGACCTAACTATTAACTGCTGGCGTCAAGAAATACATTGCAGCCTCAGCAATTGTCTTCTGAAATACAGATGTGAAATAATGTTTCTGGCAAACCTCCTCAAATTAGTTAACTAGTGAAGTTGAGAACACAGGTTTACTTTGGAAAGGAAAATGCAATCAACCTGACTGCCAGCACTTAACTCTGACCCATATGTACACAGCTTAAACCACTGCTACCCAAGAACCCCATGATTTCAACACACAAGTTGTAGTCATGTCACCACTGACAAACTCCCATAGGATTAGTATTTCAGTAGGGGCTTCAGTGTTGCTACATATGACATAGGCAGTAAAATACATCTTGCACATTGCTTACTATAAGCAAGATTTCCCATATGCATGTCCAAATAGTTTTCTTCTGGCCACCTAACTGTATATGCCATTTGGTACCTAACACCATGCCTATGCTGTGACAATTGTTTACTTGTCTTCGAAGGCTGCACTCAACTTTTTGCAATAGTTTTGGGTTTATCATCTAAACCTGCCCCAGTTTTAATACAACTGCACGATATTTTATTAGGTGATAAAAGTGAACTTCAGAAAAATCTTGAAATACCCACATATTTGTGTAAAGGAATTTGATATAATCAAATTTAGTTGCATGCGTTTTTGCAATTCAAAACAGACTAAAAAATTGTTAGTGTAGTCTCAGCAAGATGACAACAGTTTAGTATGTAAAAGTGAAATTTCTTTGTAATACTTGGAATATTTAGCTATACATGAAAAGAGCAAAATATGTATCTACAACTGCACTAAGAACAAAATGTACTCTTTGCACCGTTCTTGCTCATTTAAATTAAAAACTCAGTGATTTGGTACACCATTCACTTCCTGATTATATGGGTGGAGGGTGCAGAGAAGCTTCAACATCTCTTTTTTCCTGCTTACTCAGTGGAACTGCTGCCTTTGAGCAGGAACTCTTCTCCAAACACTTGAATTTTCAGTTTTCTGCAAGTGAAACATACCCTGATGATATGTGTATGTATACACACACATATATATATATATATATAAAAATCTTTTGAAGGCTGGAGAATTTTTTTCCCTTTTAATTCCTTTCTTTCTCTAAACTCCTCTGTCTTGATTGAAAAACAAACCCAAAACTCTCCCAAGGTGTGCTCTGTGAGTGCTGCATTCCTCAAAGAAAGCCGGGTGGATTGTCCCATTTGAAGCTAAGAGAACAGACACCTAAATAATGTGCTTGGGAACTTGCCACAGTAAGATACTATTTCATCTGACAGGTGCTTTTAAAAGAAAAATCCTTCACATACAGGCTGAATTAGAAAAATATTTTTATTTACAAGAGTAAATAATGTAGTGCAAGGAGAGTGGATTTAACCCTCAATAATGCATAGATTGATGCAATTTGTAGTCTGTGATCTACATCGTTTTGCAGAGGTGCATGCACAACTGCTTTAAAAGTCAGACTTTTCCTACAGCCACTTACCAGACAGCATTAAATCAGACAGGAGGCATTTTCTCTCCATACTTGTTATCCATATATCCCAGCTAACATTTATCAAGTAAACCATTGCTTAAACAGCTGTCTTGAAGACTTACTGTAGAGCACAAAATAAATCCTTGCCAATGTTATCTATGGAAGAATCCAAAAATACATTGTTCATTCACTTTGTGTCACCTGTTCACACTTAAATATTCTTTTATTTATTCATTAAGGAAGCTGCTTTCTCTGATCAGTGGCTCTTCGCAAGGCCAAAACATTTTCTTGTGTCCACCAGGGAACTGCTGGCACTTGTGAAACTTTGACCAAGGGTTGGCCAGCAGAACTACTATGTTATGATCATATTGCAAATCTTCCTGGTGTTTTTATTTCAAACCAGAACACTTTCACATCAGAGAGTTAGGATGGAATACAAAATGCCAAAGGCCTAACTGTTATCACTGCATGTACCGAAGTCCTGGCTGGCATGCCGTGGAAGTTGGAAAGCACTGGTGGCTGGGTTTCATTTTCATGGAATTTCCATGCTTCCAACTTGGAAAACTCTGGTGACTTCACCAGTAAAATAAGCTCAAATGAAGTAAAGGCAATTTAGTAAGGTATTAGATATGTGAGTAAAACTTCATCAAAATCAGTGGGAAGTTTGCTCATTCTTAAATTAGGCAAAGACTTTGTTTGTTTCCTTCCAGTCCTTCAATGAAATACAATATGATCATGTGTTTGGTATAGTGGGATATCTGCTCTATCTGTTAGGAGTGTTCAATAAATTATAGGGATGGTTTTCCTCTATAGTGGAGAAATGAGATCAGTGAATTTCCAGACAGTTTTGGCTGTTGAACTGCATGATTAATGCCACTGATAGGGTTGGTTGCCAGTTCTTGGATTTGTGGTTGTTCATATCCCATCTTCCTATTGGGATATGAACCCTTAGAAAACTACACTTCAGCTTGTAACAAGAGGATTCTGAGGGTCTAAGTCCTGCTGTGCTAAATCGTTTGAAAACGTAGATTCATCTTGCTGCACTAGTCTGGTAGAGTTCTCGTTGCTGTTCCCTGAGGAAAGAGGTTCATCTGACAATGGTCCTGATCTTCTTCCAGGAGAACTACGGGCTTCAGAAAAATGTCAAAAGAAATTATTAAAAAAGGCCCCACTGCATCTACAAAGTCTATTTGTCAATATTTAAGTATTACGTGGATATAAAATCACATATAAGGATAATACTCAAAGGTTAAGAAATACTGAAAGAGTAGCTGTAACTTGATATACTTTGTACGTATATAGTATGATTCCTAAGTTACATAAATTATAGCTAGTAAGAAAAGAAAGCAGAGTTTCAGAATTATTTTCATAGTCAGCATATTATTCACATGTCTTAAATGCCATTTAGGAATTATAAAATTCAAATAATATTTTTATATTAGTGGTGTTTTGTTTTTTTTTCTAAGTACTATTCCCTATAGGTATTAGTTGTCAATGTGGAAAGTAATTTTTTTTTTTTCTTCCCTCTATCTCATTACAGAAATATGTCAGAAATCAGTATTTTCTGACATGGGCTTAAGCTGCCTACTGGGGCTAAATCACAACAGAAGAAAATGTATTTAGTGGAAGAAATTATTTTCATAACTGGTAATATTCATTTCACAACATCTTGATTCTATCAAGATCTTGTGATTTGAACTGAAGCACTTGGTTGAAGCTGGCAATGCCTTTTAAATGACGACTCATTATTTTTGCATGTGATGGATTCCCTCCCTGCCCCCCCCCCCCCTTTCCTAAGCAAGAAGTTTTGTTTCTGGTATCTCTTTCAATCTCATTATTTCAAAAAATAATGAGAGTTTTAACAGGCAGAAGTCTGGCATTTGGTTTTCTGTCCCTTAATATTCTCTGTTCCACCAGAAAACAGAACACACAGCAAACCCTTCTGCTTTGTCAGGAGGTGTGCAAATGCTGACTGAACGTATTTACTGACTCTGTGCCTGGTCTGAAGAGGCTGAACTGCTTCCTTCCAGGTTACTCCACGTACCAGTTCTCTGAACTTCGCTTTTTCTCCAGCTTGTATCTCCGTAGATCAAATCACATGCAGCAGGGGACACAGACTCATTGCATGTTGCAGAAACAAGGTGTGATATCAGGAGTGTAATTCCTCTAACAATACCGCATGTGCAGAGATGGGAACTAATCCTGCATTTCCAGCCATTATCTCCTGCAGCTAATGTTTTTATTAGGAATCTCCTTTATCCAGGGATATTCTCCAGAAACCAACAAGTTTAAACCTAGGTCTCACTTCATTCATCCATTTTCAGTGATGAAAAAATGATTTGCATGCCAAAGAAGTTTCTGTTCAGAGGTACCTCCACCAAATCTAGAATTCCTGCTTTTATTTTTGAAGTTTTTACTGAAATAGAAAGATCTCTTCTCTCTTTGATTTTATTATGACTTATACTTACCAGATAAAGGCTGAAAATACTGCACTGCAAATGCAACCAGAATTGACAAAAGAAGGGTTCCCATGAAGTAGATCTATGACAGTAAGTTTAAAAACATCATTAGAGTAGTGCAAAGCTAAGGTAGTGCTCCACATGAACTGTGTATGCATCAAAGGAGCAATACCTACCAGAGTAGACTGTACAATATTGTTCCAGAAAACTCTCGTGTAAAAATAAAGCAATGCTAATGAGCACGGACTAATTGATTCCTGGTTACTAGTATTCCAGCACCTACAACAAGAAGTTTAAAACAACTAATTAGTCCTCCTTTACAATTTTGTGGCATCTGTCGTCTAGGAATATCAAGTGGATTTGCAGCAAACCTCAGTAACCCAGAAAAACAAGTGGATATTATCATTGCTATCTCACAGATGGTGAAGTGAAAGTTCATAAAAATACCAGATTAAACTCATTAAGTACTGAACACCTTAAGAGTGTTTTTTTTTTTTTAATTTTCTTATTAGTCAACAATGGCTCTAAGCATCCAGGCTACTCCTGTCAAGCAGTGACAGTACAAGGTCGTACCCAAGATAGTTTGTTCTAACTAATGTGAGTCAACAGCAGTAGGACTTGATTTAAGATTAGATGTACCCAATTTAGTTGCCTATGCAGGACATTGGTGCCTAAACCCCTTTAGAGGCAATGGAGTGCCACACAATGCAGTTGGAGCTTAAAAAGTGCATTAGCTGACTAGCTACCAGGGATCTCTTGTAGGGTGAGCCGAGTAGCTTTCTCAGTTCCATCACTTCGGACTTCACCTACTAATGGAGTTCAGACAGCTAAATCACAGGCACCCACCTCAAGCTACAATTGTGAGCTTTAAGCTGAGTTAGGAGGGGTGAGTGGGAGTAGGGTGTTTATAGAGATACGCATTTTTTTTTTTTAAAATACATAAATATGTATAATTATATATGATTTACTTTTATCTCTCTCTCTGTGTATATGTAAAATTATGTGCCCTTCTGGACAAAAGTGTACCACGATGGGAAAATCCTGCAGCACTGTCAACTCTGGAGTTACTCTCACTGCAAAGCAGATAGACTCAACCCAAGTGAAGGCACAATTCAGGCTCAAGCTTACAATCCCAGATGGACCAGCTGGCCCAGATGCCCTGTTTATCTGACTGGTAACTTCATGTGGAATGGAGGCGATTTAGGTTCAGGTTAACTGCAGTGAAGAACAGTTTCAGTGGATTGTTGGTGAATCAACAAATGATGTTTCAATGTTGACATAATCTCCATTTTTTGGGGCTCACACAATGCTCAAAAGCAAAATAGAAAATAAACCACTCATTCTTGATTCACAGCCTCATGTATTAACTGTTAACTACTCCTTTAAATATCTGAAAGGCGATTCCACAAATCCACCAAATATTGTGTAAGCTTCCCATTTCCACTGTGCTTTCCAACACATGGAAACCTAAGTTCTGTAGAGGAACCAGGTCTCTAAGTGGTTTGTGCATGAACAGTGCTAGCACAGGCAGCAGATCTGTAACCTCCTCACATATCTAATATTCTCTGCCACAGCATCTGTGTTGTGCCAAGTTGGAACATCTTTGCAGAATAAATAGGAAGGACTCCTACCATCCCAGTTACATACTTTTAAGTTCTGTGTTAAATTATACTCTATTTATAATTAAAAGATAGGTTTTGGACTGTATCAAACTCCAGGGCCTAACTTAGGAACTTAAATACATTGAATTGGAAAAGACCTCCTGGATCATAAAATCCAGTCCCTGCTACTTCTGGTATAAGTAATCAAGTCTCTTTAAAGGGCATAAACTGAATTATATTTAGGTAATTTAAGTATTTCAACCATGTTGACTATAACCTGCCCTAAATTATACAAGTGAACGAGGTTAGGAGTTACAGGAGTTGCTGTTCTCCAGACTAAGTGCTACTCACATGGTAAACCAGCGGCTGCTGATTAAGAGGAAAAAAGACTCACCTGTAATAGAGTTCCTGAAGAAGGGATGTATTACTAGAATGCAATGCCCGATCAATTTCCAGGTGATCCAGGATGTAGGAAGGTATGGAGTTGCCCTCTTCTATGACAAGGGCCAAATTAAAGAAACCCTAACAATAAAAAAAGCATACATGCTTTTTAAAAAATTTTCATATGTATATTTAAGTTCTACTGTAAGCATCAAGTAGCTAAATAATTATATCTGCCTTCTATAAATTCATTTGATATGTGGTCTTCACTGAATAATTATGAGAGTCTTCCCTCCTAACCATATACCCTGGTAAATACTGAAAATGCAGAAGAGTTAGTATTCATTTGTTGTGACCCTGATTTTCTAGAAACCAACTGCAAAAAGATCTGAGGTTTCTCATCTTCAGTTGTTCTTTAAACACAGCCACCATATGCAACTGTAATCTTTTAGATACTAGGGAAATACAGACTAAAGGTGGAAATGGATTCCTGTTCTGTTACAGTTTAATTCTCCTCCACCTAACTCTATGGGGCAACAGCAACCTGAATAGTTAAACTGAGAGCAGAAATTTCATCCAGACAATTTAGGTCCTTAAATCTTACAGTTTTGCCTATTTGGACAAGTCTTAGGCATCCCTGTGTCTCTTCAGAGCCATGAAGATGACTACAAGTGACACATATTACAGGATTCCCCATCAGTTTGGCTTTCATACTTTAAAGTAACTGTGCATCTCTTCTTCCCTTTGCTAGTTTAGCAGTAATGTTTTGTTCCAATATTCTCAAAACAGAATCCAACTATGCTACCTCTAATAAATTCACATACAAGACACTGGAAGAACAGAATATTGCACCCTGGATGCTTTAGGAGGGTCTGAGGGCAGGAAATTCAGTGTTGCAATACTGCATGTCTTTGGTAAGGTGAGATACTGTAGCTTTTAATTATAAAGGATTTTAAGATGAAGCTTTTGTTGGCGGAGTGAACAAACTTCACCCTAGGATTCACTCAATATACCAAGGGAAATAGGCCAGATTTCTTATTCATATCCTAAAACAGATGATGATAGGACTGGAATACAACTCAATAGTCTGTTAATTCTTCCCCTTGCAGCAGCAAAAATACCAAGGTCACAAAAGAATCAGCTGTGCCAAGGTAAGGTAGCACTTAATTCAGCCATTCACCTTCAGCTTTCAAAACAGCCTAATTCTAGGACTGTCCATCTATGCTAGGTTTACCTTCTATTACCATCAAACAGGCTCACAAGGTATTTTGAAATAATTGTAACTTATTCTAGCAGGTTTCTTCAGTGCCAAGGTAGCCAAGCAGAATAACCAGTCTCAAATAAATTCTCAGACTGTTCTAAACTCTGATGTTTTATAAACAGATTACAGCTGCAGACCCACCTGGGAATCTCCCTCTAATGCAGCTTGTGCATACATCCGCATTGAGAGCTCAAGGTCTTTAGAGTGGTTCTGGTAACCATAGTAGTAGAAATCACCCATCTTCAAATAAGCTGTGGAAGAAGCCAGTGGCAGATCATTTAGAGTATTTGTAGAGACAGAATCAACTAACTATTAACGTCATGGAGAAGTTACTAGTAATTATACTTAAAGCACCACATAAAAAAAAAAAGGATACTTCTTCTCTCTGGTTGTCTCTGTGGCTACTTTACAACAGCCTGCCCAGTGAAAATATTTATCCTGAATGAAATTTATCATGGTTAATTAATTTAGTGCATGATATTGCTACTTTTACAAAAATTGAGACTTATACTGTGTTCCTTCTTCACTTGCTGAATCTGTCCTTGGATAACCTGTAGCCTTAACATTCAGGTTATCCCTACTAACTTAATGAGACTTAGAGATATGCTAAGTGTTTGTTCTGTACCTGTCACTATACCTGGCTGAACTCATCCCAAAAGTCACAGAACTTTGCTGACGATAGTTTCATTAGTTTAAAGTCCAACCCAATCCAGGACAATAGTAGGTATAGAATTTTCCTTGTCTAGAAGGAAGCAATGCCCAGCAAATATTTTCCAAATATCTTTCTGTGTTATTGCACAGTAATGTGCATCAACAGAGTGGGCACTGACCCTGTCAGGAGCAAGCATGACATTGGACTAATCTATGCTGAAGATCTGAAAAGCTCCCAAGACTGTGTCTGCACTTACCTGACCTAAGCTCTCCCCAGATGGTTTGAAATACTTCTACACGTTGCCTTGTGTGTCTAGAGCAGCTGCCAAGAAATCCTGACTGGTTTTAGAGTGGACTAGCTCTTCCAGGAAGCAAGTTGGTAACTACCCCAACAGCAAAGGGAGAAAGACTACAAGGACAGGATGGCACAGACGCCGAGTGGCAGTCCATGAACAACCTAGTGAATCCTCAATTAAAGAGTTCCCCTCAACCATACCAACTGCTTCATTCCAGCCCTGGCCTGGGGAGCACTCCCACCGTCGGCAGTAGCCTTGAGGTCACTGCCTTGCACTGATAATGTAGCCCTAGAAATCCCTGCTGCCAGGGTTAGACTCTGTCCCAGGCCCTACACTGGGGATTTGATCCTCCACTACTGCAGAGAGGGGGGCGAGATAAAACTCCCCTTATGCTACTTGTGTGAGGAAGAGATGAAATAATAAAATCCTTCCTCTGTTGAACCCAGCAAGTCTCCTCTCCTTTACTGAATGGAATTGCAGTCTCGTCTCATGAGTCTGACCTTCAGAAGCTTCTGTAATGTAAGATTGTACCGGTGCATCTGCCAAAGAGTCAACCAAACTGCACCTTTCTAGGGCATCTACAAACTCCTCACAAAAGCTAACAGTTTGTCAGCTCCTGTGGCTTCAGGCTGTATCAATGTGGCATTCAGTTTCCACGCTGCTCTGTATTTAAATGAGTAGCTTGAATTACTTTTACACTCCACTTTTCCATGTGCTTATTACAAAGCACTTAAAAGCTTCCTATGAGACAATCAGATCAATGTTTTCAATTATTGAATAAATCTTTCAAAGGCACCAAATGGACAGTCACTGAAGTCTCAGATGGGAGTAAAATCTAAGGCCAGAGAAACGTACCCTATATGTAAAATAACCCCTTTTTTTTTTTTTTTTTTTTTTTTTTTTTTTTTTTAGTTTCTTAACAGACAATCTTTTAGTTCCCCAAGGTAAGCTGTGCCAACGTTGACAAACTTCATTATTTTCTCATGACTCAATTAGGATATTGAAATATATTTGCTTTTGGATTTTCTCTTTGATAAACTGAACAGCACGAGTTCCTAAAGTCTACTGTTATTTTTTTCCTTAAACCTTGAGTCAATTGCTCAGGGTCCTAAATATCTAGGCCCTTCTCAGGGCTCAGCTTTTTTATTTTACTTTATTCATTTTATGCCATAAAAAGGAAATTCTCAGAAAAGCTGTGCTGAAACACACCACTTAAAATACCTTTATTCCGCCCTTGTTTTTCTATCAAAACACTAAAAAGGAAATGTATGATAAGCAGGGATTATTCCTCCCTCACCTTGCTCACTCATGCAGAATTTGTAACAAATACAGCTTTTGAAATGTAAAAAAAGGTAAAATTGAAATTCAGGAAGAATTCCTTATACATACCAAATGATGGTGCACTGACTTGAGAAACAGAGAAATTGTAGTATCTCCAAACACAATCAGTTGCTAAGTATTTCCTTGCTAGGTCCTGGAAAGAAAGAAGCGATCCATTCATATCACAGGTAAGAGATTAGGATGCCATTATTAAAAAGCATTCCTTTTAGGATCTTGAGTTGTGAATACATTTACTTACTGGTCTTTCTTCACAGATGTGTGCTAAATTTGACTGTGACACTTCAATCCCAGTTTCAGCTGCTAAAACGTAATGCAGCAAAGCTTCATGCCTAATGTTAGATAAAATAAATTAGTGAAAAACCTTACATAAATAATATGCATTTTAGTTACAGTTAAAAACCCACTAAATAAATGGATACAATCACCTTGGAGCAAAATTTTGGTACAAGGTTTTAAAGTCAGAGGCTAGCAAGCCCATACAACAGCTACATCTAATGGCAGAGCTTGGTGTAACAATCCACGGTGGATCTCAGGAATTTGCAGATTTCTCCCTGTTCCATTGAAGCTAAATCGGCTCCAGTGTGGATTTACTCTAAGTGCAAGACTGATGATGAATTGTTATCAAGCCAAATAATATGTTTAAATGTTTCAGCTAAAACGTTCTTAAACGACTCCAACCTCCTCCACTTAAAAGTTTTCTAATTAACTTAGCTGTGTATGTATCTGTCAAACATTCATCTGGGTACTGCTTTGGTATGCTTTATCCTTCTATTTCTATGACTTGTCTTTTCAGACTATGAGCTCTTTGGAACAGGAATTGTCTCTCATTATATCTGAATGTGTGAATAAAAGAACAGACTCAGACCCCCTATGGACTCTAGGCACTTCACTGACTGTAAAGCAAGTAATAAATGCCAAATCTGTGTTTGCAGTATAATAATTCAGTATTGCAGTACAGTGGTACAACTATGTCCATGATTCTAGAGAAGAACATCTCTTTCATGTTCTCAGTCACTCATCTACTCAGTATTATGAACACTAAGAATTCAAAATTAAGAGAAAGTCTTTAAAATCACGTTTGGTTTTAAAATTACATGAGAAGAAAAACACTTGCTGTACTTTTTTCCTACTAAATCTTCCTAATGAAGGATCAAGCTTCCAGTGGTTTTGTCCACATCACAAAGCTGAAAGTATGGCAAGATTCAGGGTTCAATAGTTTGTTTAACTGGAAGAAAACACACTTAAGTGTGCATTTGACTTCAAGAGTAGGTGCTTAAGCAAAGAAACTTTAAATGAAATTGTGAAAGCAGCTGTCCTTACAGAATGAGCAGGTGTAATCTCCTGTTTCCTAACTGTTCCTGCAAGATTATAAATTCTTCTTGTACTTGTCCTGTAAAAACATCTAGGACAATGAACACCTGACACCACAGAAGGAATTCAGGATACCTAAAGTGGGGAGTCAGTTCTTCTTATCCTCAAGTCTCAAAGGGCAATTCAGAAAAGAAACTACATTTAATTAATTTAAATCAATTTCTGAAGACCAAACTACCATGACTAACATGAGTAAAATACGAGGCTGCTAACACCAGTGACTGAGGAATGTGTATCACTTGGCTTGCTTGGCAGTTTAACAACTTACTATGTGCAAGAAATACTCAGAAGTAAAGACTTCAACATGAACATACTCCTAAAACCAGAGTATTTGTAAGCAACTACCCACACAATCCCAGTCACTGGCACCTCCACTGGGACTCCAGCAGATTTTTCCTCCTAGCTGTTGAGACCAGATCTTCTGGGATGTTAATATCATGTTCACAGGACTTCCACGTGTGGGTAGAGTGACAGACTTCTACAAAAATGCTAACTGAGAGTTTTTCAGTGTTGAAAAAGTGAAATCGTGTCTCAGGAGAAATGTCTGTGGTGGACTAAATAAAGGGAAGCTTCTTCTAGGAATGGGTTACTCCAGAACAGTCACACTGACAGTTTTTTGAGGATGTCCTAAGCCTGAAGTACTAATTAAATACTAACAGGGGGAGGCTTGAAGTGCTGGGGTTAAATCCCCAGCCCTGAATGAGGGTTAGCATATGGATGATGTCCACAACCAGGTAAGAAAGATCCTCCTGATTGCTTTTCACCCAGGGTCTGGCCAGCCTTGGGTGGGAACCAATTAGGACAATCACCACTAGGTGCCCCCACCTTCCAGATTAACTTGGAGGTGGGGCAAGAAGCCACCTCTGTAAGAGCTGACTGTGCTTGCAGGTTGGGAGGCTTGTTTGTACAGTGGATGTGGGAATTCTAGTTCTTGAAAGGGCTCCCTGACTCTTCACAGTAAGTAGAGTTCTCGGTAACCATGCAGTAAGATTGAGATGGGAAAGGAATTATGGGGCTTTCTCCTGGCAGTTACTATATGATTTAGATTGGGCTGATTGCCTGGGTCCTTCCGTCCCCCATGGCTTGGTTTTGGAACTGACTTGCTTCCTTCTTTGCTGTGTTATGTGTTGTGAGTGAATACATCGGTCTATTCACGCCTCTGGTGGTGGGCCACCTTGGGTCTCTTGCATATGATCTAAGACCAGAGGGAGGGATCTGGCTCATGTGTTGCCCATTAATGATAATATCCTCTTGTTTGGCTCCCTAGATATTGTAGCCTCCTATTATACCTTACAGAAATGACAGTATTAACCATATGCACAAAAAGACCAAATCTAATCAATCAGTCTGAGTTTTCATGACATGGAATTATATACAAGAGAGAAAGCAAGGTATGTTTATTTTTAACAGAGGGAATATTAAAAGTGACAGGTGTTCTTCTGGCTAACCCAGTGCGCATTACATGCTATGGGATGAAAATCACAGAGAGCAGATACAACCTTACTTCATTCTAAAAACTCCTTTTTTTAATTGATTCTGTCAGAACTGTTGAATTATGCTTTGAGTCAAATCCTGCTTTATGCCAACAGGTGTTTTGCTACCAATTTCAGCGATGCTGCTATTTGTGGTTTTTTTTTTTTTGAGGTGATGGCCCAGTGTTAATCATGTTATGCCATAAAGTAAGTGAAAAAATAGAAAAAGAACAGCACCAACATACCATGAAAGTTCCAGATAAGCATTGAGAGCTTTTCTGATGACATGACCTAAGTAGCCGTTCTTCTCTGCAACGTGTTTTGCCCAGCTGTAGAAAAGAACAACCAATAAGAACTGAACAGCTGTGCAGGAATGTTATCCCAACTCACACCGACTCAAAGGACACAAAAGGATATAGGACCGCCTTCTAACTTCTTCCACAAGACAAAACTGTGGGATTTCACAGTAACTGGTGCATCAGCCTCATGACTGTTGACTGAACGAGAACGTTTTCTCCATTCCTTGCCACTAACAACACCCTGTGATTTTTTCCTTGGCAAAACTACTTTTTTCTTTTTTTTTTAAGAAAACAAATATAAAATAAATATAAGTGCTACAACTAATTATTTGCCTTTTTTTAGATGCAAAACACCAGTTCTACCACATGAGGAGCCTACTATTTCTTGAACATCAAATAAGCATAGCTTTGTTAGATACAATCTCTCAGAGTTGTTTGATACAATCTCTCTGAGCTGTTCTGGGAAAAAAGAACACTAGAAGTACTCATCATCCCTCCAAATCTACCGGTCATTTAAACAACACATATTCATGAGGATCAAATGTTACTGCAGAAGAACCTTTTGATGAGGAGGTAGAATCCTAGAATGGTTTTGGTTGGGAGGGATTTTTAAAGGTCATCTAGTCCAACCCCATTGTAGTGAGCAGGGACATCTTCACTTAGATCAGGTTGCTCAGAGCCCCATCCAACCTGACCTTGAATGCTGCTGGGGATGGAGCGTCTACCACATCCCTGGGAAACACATTCAAGTGTTTGACCACCCTCATCATAAAAAATTTCTTCCTTGTATCTAGTCTAAATCTGCCTCATTGAGTTTAAAACCATTACCCCTTGTCCTGTCACAACAGCCCCTGCTAAGAATATTGTCCTCATCTTTCTTATAGGCTCCTTTAAATACTGAAAGGCCACAATAAGGTCTCCTCAGAGCCTTTTCTTCTCCAGGCTGAACAACCCAAATTCTTTCAGCCTTTTGTCATAGAAGAGGTGTTCCAGCCCTCTGATCACTTTTGTGGCCCCACTCTGGACCTGCTCCAACAGGTCTCTTCTGTGCTGAGGACTCCAGAGCTGGACACAGTACTCCACGTGAGGTCTCACCAGAGTGACGTATAGCAGCACAATCAGCTCCCTCGACCTGCTGGCCATACTTCTTTTGATGCAGCCCAGGATACAGTTGGCCTTCCAGCTCATATCTAGATTTTCATCCACCAGTACCCCCAAGTCCTTCTCCTCAGGGCTGCTCTGAATCCCTTCATCCCCCAGCCTGTACTGATATCAGGGAGTTGCCCTGACCCAGGTGCAGGACCTTGCACTTGGCCTTGCTGAACCTCCTGAGGTTCACACAGGCCCACTTCTGAAGCTTGTCCAGGTCCCTCTGGACGGCATCCAGATGCCATGTCTAGGTCCCTGTGGATAGCATCCTGCTAAGTACCATAAAGCACAAATACTTAGACTGTGGACTTAAAAATCACTAATAATCAAAATAATTCCACCAGAAACACATTCTCCTTTAACAAATGGTTTCACTCCTTACATTACAGCTTTTTCTGGATCTCTGGGGAAGTCTTCCATATTTCCTGTGATGTAGTACAGAGAGCATCGTAAAGTCCCTTCTATGTGTCCTCCTTGGGCAGCCTTATAGAAGTAGCGTGCAGCAACTGTCTGTGAGAAACAAGACACAATTAGCAATTTGGCATTATTGTTTATGGAGTTGTTTCCTGGGACTCACTTCAGTAAATTAATTCAAAGAAGCAATTGGCTAATGAGGACAAGCTGGTTTAACTACTTCTAGTGTATCATGTGAAATGAATTCCTTTCTTCTAATTTTTTAATAGTTTAGGCTGGAAAAAGGTTTTTTAAAAACATAAATTCCTGTAATATATGGAATGTCAAACAGAAAAGTGTCTAGATGTGTGATTAACATCTGGTAGCACACAAGTCTTGTGTGCATGGACAAAGAAACGAGTCATCCACTAGGAGGGAGATTACTGATGGATCCTGGAGGAGGGACACAGCACAGGACTTTTGTCCTGGCGATGCCTAAGTGGAGGCTGGGGAGCAGCAGTGCTCAGCACGTCCAGCCCTGCACAACCACAGGGCTCAAGCCTCTAGAACTGGTTTATACAAGGTAACACAGGCAGGGCCAGAGCTGCAGAAGCAGGAGGCTCTCCATGTGTTACCCTCAGAAACAGGGATCCGTATTGTGTAAACCAAAGCAGAGTACAGCCTGAAATAATAGATTTCAGGAAATTTTTAACTACATATATGTTTTCTCTGAGCATGGACTTCAGAGTATCCATCACAACCATAGCAAAGTGCTTCTGCTTGCCCATGGTTTTGGTGAATAAATAAACCTGGGCACTTTTAGGGGTGTATTCATACAATCAGTCCACTCCGAAATGTGTATTTTGGTCCCCAGGGAAGGAAAATGTGTTTGCCAAATGCACATGCTGGGGAGTACTGCTGTTGTTGGCAGCAGAAATGCTCACTGTCTCGAGTATATCCAGATCTCACAACTCACAGGCCACACTGGAAACATCTTTTAGCTCCAAGTACAACTCCTGCTTGCATTTACGATGGCCTGCCTCACTGTGTTTGTGCTGTTGGTTGTAAACTACACAGCTAACTAAAAGAAATATAACCAAAGTAGATTGTACCTCTTAGAGAAAAGTTAATTTTGCACATGTCAACGAGGCAAGTTAAAAAATGGTCTGTGTCACAGAAAGACAAACCAAAATACTACAGTCTACCACGACTGTATTAAATGGCTACATTTGCAAGTCTGCCTTGAAGGTCTCTCCCTGCATTTCTGAGGATTACAGAAGCTGGGTGAATGTAGCATAGCTGTTCACAAGTTCAGGGACAAGGTTCTGCTGCTTTCATTTATTGTGGAAAGTATCCTTTCACTACACGCTTTCCAATCTAGAACTGAGAGAAACCAAAAGGATTACACGATGTGAGAACACACACTATCCTGGCTGCTGTCACTGGGAGGATAGTCCCTGGAGCTAAACGTGCACCTGCTTTGTTTCTAAATTAAAGGAACACAAACACACAGAAGTATGACTGAGATACTTATGTAACCTCTCTAAGCAATCTGACTGAATTCCCCAGTAACACCCTTCTTTGTGATAAAAGGTATCAAAACCCCATTCAGATTGAACACAGCAGTCCCAAGATTGAAGCAAAAACTTCTGAACTGGGCCCTAATGTAAGAAATAGTACTATTAAACATTTACTCACTTGATTTCTACCAGCTACTCCAGGGTAGATCCCATCTAAATAAAGGACTCCGAGGTTGTATGACGCATCTGGATTTCCCAATTCTTCAGCAATTAACCAGTGTTCAGCTGCTTTTCTGTAGTCTCTTTTAAAATTGTGGTAATACCATCCCAATCCATTCACTGCCTGGGGCAAGCCCTTAGGGAAAAAGAGCAGTCTCAGGTCACACATTTCTTTCTGCTTTGGGTCACTTTGCAATACCAACCTGCTTAGAGTGCTCCTGTGACCTTGCCTAAATTCTAAATATCTGGCATAAGGATCCAGCTGAATTATACTGATCTGGGACTAAGGGATAGAAAGCTTTGCTGGCTTTTTCTTCACACTACTCTTCCTTGTGGCCTCATACGGAGAGCAAGAAATAAGACTCCAGCATTGACTTGTTCTATAGAGTCTCAGCTGTGTCTGCACTCAGATTGGTACCTGCTGACAAAAACAAACTGACCATTTTTCACCTGTTTTGTCTGCAAAGCCAAAATGGGGCACTTATTCTTGCGAACTCCCAGAACTTGGCTGACAGGATTAGCAATCAAAACTTCACTTCTTTTAAAGTAGAACATTTCCCTAATTAAAAATATGAAGCAATGAACATTGACCTTTGCGATGCTGTTTTTAAAATGTACTTGACAAACATCATACAGATCTGGTTAAGACAGTGCTACCAAGTGAATGTTTACATCAGTAATTATGGATCAAGAGGAGAAATCTTCCTGGGACAGTTTTTATTTTAGTTGCAATGAGTCACTGTCTCCTTGCATAAACTGGTGGATCATATGGTGGTTGTAAATATGCCAGCAGTTCAAATTACTCTGTACTAATAAATGTGAACATACTATTTACTCCTGGTTTATAATGTATGCTTAATAGCAACCATGCCAAAACAGAGACATAAGGCAAAAAATACCTTAAAAAAATCTCAGAGCACAAATACAAGTTATTTGCTTGCTACTGTTGACTTCTACACCAGTCTTCTGTAATTTCTGTATAAAGAGCCACATGCTACTGGACTTACAAAGGCCCTCTAGAAAGATTTCCTTTGCCTTTCAGGTTTAAACAGTGTTACTAACTTATCCATTAAAATGCAAAAGCAATTCAATTTTTCAATACCTATGGTGGTGTTTCTAGAAAATGCACATCAGAGCTTAAAAACTAAGTATTGGGGTTCAAGGAGAGTCAGGAAATTGTATCCGGGATGCTTCCTGAAATCTGCTCCTCAGATCCTGAGTCATGAGAATTTTGATGACACAGTGAAAGCCACTCAGTTTATTCAAGCCTTTCCCAACCAGGCAGTAGAACAGGTGGTCTCTCCTGTTTCAGAGGAATGACAGAACCAGCACAACTCTATACTGATGGTGGTCAGCAGTGAAGTCCTATTGTCATTACTGCTAATTTAACTATTTCTGCTTCTAGAGCTAGGAAGGTATTCAAGGTCTAGGTACTCTTGTATTTTTATGCTAAGGACCAGGTCCTGGCCTGGGTAATCTGACTCTACTAGGTCGTTATATGGAGTGAGGGTCCTCCTCTCTGTGGTGCCTGTCAACATTTCCCCCTATTACGGAAAAAAAAAAGACGGATTTGTAACATCCAGGTCTTCTCCCTGAAGTAGAGAAGAGCTGCCCAGAGCCAGTGCATACGGTCTTTTTCCAGTCACTAGCATCCCCTGGAAGAGTTCTAACTCTAAGCAGAGAGAACTAACCATAAACCACCCCAGCTCTGGTGTGGGGCAGGAAGCCACCATTCTTCTGCATTTGGCTCTTGTGGTGCAGAAATGCAGTCACTCAGTGCAGACGGTGAAAGTATAACCCCAACCACAGTTTTTACTCTTCTTCGTTCACATTACAACTTAATTAAGATGCTCTGTTACTATAGCAAAGCCTGCTGGCATGGATTTTCAACAACAACAGTTATCTCTGCTTGACTCTGGAGAGATCACCATGACAAAAGCTCAAGCCTGGCAGGCACACCTATGAAAAACATACCTTGTATAGTCTAGGAGAAAATGCTTACAAGCATGAGGCAAAAACATACTTCTGGATCAAGTCACTTAACTATCATCAAGTTCCAAAAGATGCAAGTAGAGAGAAATCTTTTTCTTCCATAGAAACTGTAGTTGATTTTGTGTGGTCTTTTCAATTTGGGAAAATAAGGCTTTAACCATTCATGGTGAACACACTAGGAGAAGCAACCAGTATTTACCCAGATTTACAGTAATAGGTATTTTATATAAATCAGAGTTCATTATTATTAGCACTTGGTATAGAACTTTTACAAGAAACTATTTATCACATCTCACCTTGGCTGCTGCTTTCTTCATCAGTTCCAAAGCAAGTTTTGTATTCTTCTTCACACCTTGGCCCTAGGAAATGGATATGTGAAACAACCATTGTTTACAAATACAGGTAGATGAAAATTCACATATACACATTCAAAATGCCTTTTAGCATTGATACTATTATTTACTAGGTGTTATTTGGCTTTAAACAGCTACAACAAAGCAAGCAGCCCTGTGCTCATCCTCCTTTCACAGCTTTACAAAATCTGAATGATTCAGTCTAGGAAAAATTATGTCACCAGTCAACTCAAGTGATTTTGACAGGTAAATAACATCACAAATCTTTTAATTTTGGGCAAGTAAGGCTGAATAGCATTCAAAGGTGCATAGATTTGGCAATGAGTTAAGAGCTCTGAGCTTTCCTGGAAAAGGATGTCAGAGTGTCTCTAGAGGAAGTACACAGATCTCATACTGACAATGTTCATATAAATTAATTCCAGACACAGGTCAAACACACTATGGATGCTCAAAACTAACAGAAGCAAAACTGAAGCAAGCATTTTGTAGGGAACAGCCCTCCAGTGTCAAAGGAGTGAGATGAAGACCTAACTGTTCTTCACTAATATTGTTATTGCTACAGAGTAAATCTGAAAGCACTGCAGTGTGTCACTGCAGATAACTTACAAATGTCCACACCATAGGAATGATTTTTTTGAAGTGAAAATATGAAACATGACTTACCTTAAATAACACAATGGCATAATCATATATTAACACTGGATCTTCTGTTTCTATTGCACCCTTTGCATACCATTCTATTGCAGCTTCAGGATTTTTTGCTACTCCTTGTTGGCCCCAAAACAGCATCTGAGCCAATCGTTGCTAAAAGGAAACAACACAAGCACTACTGTTATAAACGCTAGTATTGAAACTGGAGTTGTAGGAGCATACTTTTGCAGGCTTAAATGGATTTTAAATATGTGAAGAAACTAGTTACACGTCCTCAACAGTTTGAAAACAATTTGTTATCATGAATATTCAGAGGGCTTCCCAGTGGTGAATCGTACTGATATTAAGTCTACAGCAGATTCATTTTTAACAGCTGTCAGTACCACAGAAGTGTGGCTTCATTTAAGTGCAGAGGTAAGTGATAAAGGCAGGCCTGATGCACGCAAATGGGCCAGTGTTACAACATATTGCTGCTGGTCTCAGATCAGCAGCAATAATGGCACTGTGCCAAATGCAAACCCAGGGAAAATGATCAGAGAAGGAGGTTGTTAAGTCTTGACAGCACTTCCCTCATTGTGTCATCGTTATAGCTTTTTGCATGCTCTCCGGATATTATCAGACAGAAACATGGGACATAGATCAAGATCATAAAAAAGAAGCAATTCTGGGTGGAAAGGTAAAACATCTGTCTGCTTCACCGTCCTCCACAACTTTCCTATATAGCCCATAGATGTACCTATGTGATATGCATATAAAACCAAGAAAGGGGAAATGTATTACTTTATACCTGTGCAGCTGCATTTCCTCTTGTTGCTTCATGTTTTAGCCACATAAAGACATCACCATTTTCTTTTGTTTGGGCTTTTAGCAGTTCATCATCCATCAGCCTTATAGTTTCAACAAATGCCTGAAGAGCAGATGAACAGGAAAAAAAACATTACACAATGAATTCATACATCTGCCACCAAAACGAAAATGTTGCCCATTTTCTATTTATCCCTAAAAATTCATGATTAGTTCTGGGTTTTAAAATTCTCACCACCCCTTTGCTGGCCAGTGCATTAAGAACCATCCTTACATCTACTGTAAAAGCCATCTACAGCTTTGTTACAGTACAAAACTGTAAGTCCACTCTACATTGGAAAAGATGTGCTAAGATGTCAACAGCTGAAAAAAACCCACCATCTTTGTAGTTTTAAAAGCACTTAATAATGGCAAAGGAGTGCTTTCAAGTCTTTTAAGGATTTTTAACTCCTATAGAAATCTCTCTCAAAAGATTAAAATAAAAGGCTGGCAGAAAGTTTGAAGACCTGTCCCACAGCACTCTTATCTAGGTGGCTGTCTGCTGATTTTTAGTTCTTCAGCAATCAAAATACCTCTATTTTTTGTACAACCGTTGTTCTTTCTGACAAGCCAGGATCCTAGTACTGGCCTACCTTTAGTATTCTTTACAGATAAAGTCATGTTACCTCCTGTTTAATGACTAAAATCATTTTACTGTAACTGTGTCTCATCAAATAGCTATTTAACAGCCAAACCTTCACCTTGGATTATAGAAAAGGTTTAAGTATTAAGAGAACAATTCATCTTTTGTGTGAACTTTGTGATGTTTGGCTACTGAAAGAGCAGATCAGTTGCTTAATGGACACTTTCAATTATATCAGCAATCAAAAAACTGAGTGAGGAATTAGGGCCCAAGAATAACACTTACACCTTAACTGAAAGGCAGACATATGGACAATTCTGAGGATTTGAGACTAACTTCGATTTGGTTCCCCTCTTGCTAAGAAATGGGGCAGTGATATGTACAAATAATTTGGAGAACTGTGTAACAATCACAGAATCACAGAATGATTTGGGTTGGAAGGGACTTCCACAGATCATTTAGTCCAACATCCCTGCCATGGGCAGGGACATCAATCAGATGAGCTAATATTTGTAAATCCAGACAAAAATGTTTAGGCCACCTAATTAATATTAATATATGTATAGTCATTTACACAGAAAACAAATTCAGATGAACTTGTAACTTTTTTACCTGTTCCCCTTTTATAGTGTGTTGATCCAATGATGTCTTTATTGCAATATTACTGTAATAAGCATATGACAGCTCCAAATCAAGTGGATAATTATTAATGCCTTGGTAATGTTTATAGCCAAGATTCATCGCAGCAAGTCTCTCGTTTCCCTGAGCACCAACCAAACTGTACAGCAGTCCCTGGCAAAAATCAACAGACATAAACAAGAGTAAATTCACTGCACATCTCACACGTTTAGCACTTTGGTGGAGATTTACAGGGAAAAGAGTGTTCATACGGGTAGCTGATATACTAGCTATACCCTATATAACCACAGTTACAGAATCAAGCACAGCCCTAAAGTAGTTAAAATGTCTTCTATATGTATAGAAAGATTTTAAAGAAAAACTAGACTCTCTAAAATACTTTTCAAGCACTGCACTTATTCTGCCACCATTAAGTATACAGCGTTCTTTTAATGCCATTTTATTATAGTGTTAATTATACTCTGACACTTTTTATACTCGGCAGTGGCTAAACTAGTCTCACTCATGTCAACTGGAGTTTTCACACTGAATTAAAGGGAAACATATGGAAGGTAACAAGCTGCACTTGAAAATCTTACCCTAAGGATCTGACAGGACTAGAAGGATGGGACTTGTGGCTGACAAGGTTTCAGCACAAAGCTCCCTTGAGGTACAAATTAATTGGTGCTAGAAATAGTCGAGGTACTGCACATTTGCCAAAACCATTTCCAGCACTACTATTATTTTTCATCCACACAGTAATAAAAACAGTGGTGTCCCATCTGTGCTGGATATTAAATGATTTCCTACACTATCTGAGGTGAATCCAATAAAGAAATTACTGGGCCTCCGTAATTAGCACTAGGTATACTCCATAATTAGGGTATAAAAAAGGATCCTGTCTAAGGTATGTTGTGTTTGATAAACCAGAGTGAGTTTGGTCTCAGACTGGCCTCTCAGGGGTTCTTCTGATTTATCATCTTGTAACCACATCAGGCAGATCTGCTATTCTTTATGAGCATTTTATATTACACTGTTATGTCACAATTAAATCTCTGTTGGCAATTTCAGCATAGCCCTCTGCCAGTGACATATAAATCACTTATTTCACTTCCTCTTTATTTCACCTTGCAACAGAATCACACAAAAATATTTCAGTTACTTCCAACTTGCCTAAAAGGTCAGGAGCTCACATGCATGGCAGTTGCTCAGCTGAAGCATGGTCAGTTTATTTCCAAAAGAAAACTGTTCTGCTTTGTTTACCTGCAATCCACTGACCATAATATGTTCAGTGACACATTTATGCATACTGTAAAACAGTTCTTCTTATCTGACTATAGTATGCAACCTTTCCCCTTCAGAAATTTGCCTGATCAGAGACTTTTTTCACAGCTATCTACAAATGACTGTGAGTGACTCGAGGGTTATTACCTCACCCTACCTCCTCAGCGACTGGGAAAAGCAGTATGTTCCATGTTGTTCCCCTTACCATCATTTTTAGTTCTTAATCATTATTGCCTTGTTCTGGATGAGCAGACTCTCACCATCAGGACTTCATAGAGACTTCACTGCCATTGAGCTGTTTGGGGAATCCCTTCAACCACAGCCCAGATATCGAGGCCATTTCACATTTTTTATTCAACTGATCATAAATTCATCCCATCTCTAAACTGCCTTTAAAGGTAATTAATTTCATAATTTGGTAATAATAACCAAACATACTAAATATATTACCTTTGTACGATCCAAAGACACACCAAGCCCTGTTTCAAATATAACTGCAAGGAAATAGGAAGCCTTATGGTATCCACAACAACTGGAATCCACCAAGAGAGGGACAAAGTAGCCCATATTGCTGAGGCCATCAGCGCTGGACAGACCCTTTGCAACCTTCTCAAATATCCTCTGGCCAACTTCTAGAACTGCATCACTTCCATCTTCTAACACTAAGAACAAAACACAGGACACACAGTTATTGCAAGAGTTAAAATCAGGAACAGATTTACCCTCCTTACTTCAATGGGATTGAGACAGACTCTGTTATTACTCATACTGAGTGATATTCTCAATGCAGACAACCAAAATTCCTAGAGATACAAGGTACTATTGAATAGGAAAGGTGAATAAAAATCCAGAAAACTGTCTCAAAGTAACTAATCACTAAAAATTAAGTGTATCTTGATTTCCTTCTACATAATATTCCATCCCCCATTTGCAGCAAAACATATAAGCCACATGTCACTCCTTTATTAAGTTAGCTGATATAAAACAAAAAAAGTATAAAACATGAACTGAAGTCAAAGCATACTAACTCACATGACATATATTGTGGAGTTATTCAAGAACAGTGAAATAAAATACCATTACCATCTGAAACACTGAAATCCATCTCTTGTAACAGTTTGAACAAAGTGTGGTACTTCTCCTTGAGCTCTTTTCCCCACGTGAAGGCATCACATTTGGATTTTTCTCCATATTTGTGCATCAGCTCCAAATAATAGTTTTCATAGTAACCTAGAGAAAACAGCATAATTAAGACATGAAAACTGATTTGGCTGGTCTTCAAAAATAGTTTCTGGTAGAAAAGAAAGATGTTTCTAGGGTAAACCAAAAATTCATGAACAAGGTAAGCACACCCTTAACAAAAAGTAGTGCTAAAAACTTATACAGCCAGCACAGGCCACTTACAAATACATGAGATTTCTTCTACTTTCTTCCATACCCTGGTAACAATACATGTGGTTGAATTCTTATTGGAACATAAGCTATTTTTCAGCACACATTTAAGGTACATTACTCTTCTTTCACCAAAGTGGTTGCTTTGGTATAAACCTGTTGCCTACTGCACTTTAGGCAACAGTGACAGAAACATACTAAAGAAAAAAACACCCATTTTGGGGAAAGGGCTTAACATACATATGCCTTCAGGGTCATTTGGGTATGAAATAGAAGAAAGGCAACTGAACAGTTCACATGTAAGCTTGCAAACGTCTCTTTGTCCCTTTATGCACCTGTCTTATTAGAGAATAAATATCAAGAACGTGATATTAAGTTTGTGTACCATGGCACAAAAGTCTTTGCAGGGACAAACCCACAATTTTAGCTACCTGTAAGAAGGCTAAACTCTTCAAATTGCCTTTATTCTTGTTATGGCTGAATTGAAGTTTACTTTTGATGACTGTTATCCAGATTCTGGTAAGAGGAAAGAAAACAGGTCTCCAGAGATGACAGTTTAAAATTCATATCTCACAGATCAACACTTACAATTTCTTTGCACTTTTTCGCCTTGCCTTACAATATATCTGTACTCATAAACTAGTTCTTGAATGTCCATACATCTCTCATAGTAGAGTTCAATTTGTTCCATTGTTTCTTTGTCATGAAGAGGGTTAGAAATCTATAAAAGGCAAATGATGGATAAATGGCATCTACAGTATCTCTTGCTGTCCACGCTTGGTTATAAGAAATGTTGTAGGCAACTAACAAAATCCCAGATTATTTAGTACAGTCAGCTTATCTGGTACGTCATGTTAATGTTCCAGACAACCTGATGCTGGCCACAAGAGACTGTGACTTTAAACAGTCAGTATAATCCAAGAAACCATGAATGAACTTCCAAAATTGACCAAGTCTATGTGACTTTTACCACCAATCTCAACAAACCCATAAATTGACAAAATGTGTTCAATACTGTACCATCAAAAACTCTGGGAATCAAAGCAATACTGAAAATAAGTCCATAGTAAATTATAGATTTAGGAACATTGCTTTACATAGTCACTTCTAGAATTCTGTTTTATCTCTTAGCATTTGAAGTGGTAACTATCATTCCTAGATTTCAAGAGGATAAGACCATATTTTGTTTCTATATTCCCAAGTACTATTATGCTTCATAGTAAGTTTATCATTTGGTAAGAGCTTCAGTTAAAAAAACCCAACCCATACATTCATATCTAGCTGCTAATACTTAAGCACTTCCAAATACTGCTTTTGTTTACCTGTTCTGTTTCCAGCACCTTGAGACGATAATATTTCACAGGTCCAAAGAATCCTTCAATACCATTTACATACCCGCTGCCTCCAAGAACAAAGTATCCAGCAGTGTCATCATAATAAAAATCTTCCCTAAAACTTGACGACATGAAAGAGAAGTTGGTTACCATGAGGTATTATGAAAGAAAAAAAAAAGAAATTTGTATCTCAGAATTTCTGTAATTGACAGCCTTAAATTCACTACCAGTATCTTTTTCTTTTCTCATCTGTTGAATCTCAAAATCTACTCTGCAACTTAGTGTGATAAATTCTAGAGTGAATTTAACAAATCCCTTGTCTACAAACATATTAAACCAGCAGGGTGTTTATTTTTCTGACCTGTAGGTATCTTCTGGTGTTTTATGAATCACTACACAACCTCAAAGATTTCAGTTCCAGCTCTCCCATGCACTTTTCTAAAATTGCTGTATGAAAATTTAAGTTATCTGTCTCCTAGAGTTACTACCTGAAAATTTATGATTTCTGGTTTGTAAACCACAGCAGAGAAGGAACAAAATTGCAGTCTGCCATGCAATTTACTGTTACATAGTTTCCATATTCAAAGTTTGGTGTTCTTGTAAACAAGAAAGAGTCAATCTTAAATTACAGTGAAAGAGAACAATTAAAGATCCATTAAAAAAAAATATTCTGTTACTTAGAATAAATGATAGAGCAAGTATATTTTTGGTAGAAATCTTTCTCTCTGCCTAAGCAAAGCAGGCAACAGCTTCACTAGTGAAATTCTAGCTTTCACAGCAACAGCAAAATGTCCCTTGATTTAGGTAAGGCCAAGACTTCATTTGAAGACTGATCCTAATGCCACTAACCTTGCCATCAGCTTTTAGTAAGAGTTATCAGACTCTAGTACTAGGATCATATAGCATGTTAACTCAGCTAGCTCATGGCACTAACAAAACTATTCAACTCACGCTCAGTGTAAGCACACTAATGCAAACTGGTTTTGAAAGCATGGAGTGGAGAAAGACCACAGACATTTTGAAAGTCATCTGGAATCTCAGTTACAATCTTGTGCTCTCCTGCTCCCATTTTCCCTATCAGAAGACATACACATACATTACTCAACAAAGGGGAAAATGCTGCTTACTTAAAAGACTGATGATGATGTATTTTCAAATTCTTCCCAACACTGCTTGCTTCTATCTAAAAGAACACATAATGTTAATTATAATAAACAAAATATCACAAGGTACATTTATTAAGCCATTTCAATTCATAGTTCTAAAGATTACAGCTTCAGCTTGAGGCATCTCTTCTGCACTAGGGGATACTGTCATGTACCCAGTATGTGTCAGAAGAGTTTTCAGGGAAAGCATAAGCACTGGTCTGTCCTGGAGAAGCATGAGAGCGGAAAAATAGCAAAAGTAGCACAGATGTTGCCTACGTCAGCTATTTCACTCCTGTGTTCAGTTACAAGACATCAGTACTTTGCTGAAGCTTTTATTTGCCAAAGTGTGAAAGGCTGCTTGATTTCATATAGCAGAGATGCTAAACGAAGCAAATACCGATCTCAAGAACTTGTAGCTTACAGCTGGAGAGTAGTCACAAAGCTAATGTAGCAGGTCATGATTTTAAAAAATCTGGGTTCAGCTCCTACAGGAGATATACTTTCAGTGCATCAGAGACTTTCAGTGCCAGAATGGTTAAAGGAGTTCAGATGCCCAAGAAGACAAGGTAAGATTTTAACATGTTTGGTATTGTAAAAAATTGCCTTAGGACTCACAAAGCAACCCTGCAAAATTTTTAAGGATTCATCTGTACCTTCAGATGCTCTCAAAATCTGGCTCCTAGTTTCCCTTAATTTCCCAATCTTCCCTAATTTATATATTTTATCTTAGATAATGCTGGACTAAATGTATCTAATTAATGTAAGTGAAATAATCATAGAATCATTTAGATTGGAAAAGACCTTTAAGACCACTGAGTCCAACCACTAACCCAGCACTGCCAGGTCACCACTCAACCATGTCCCTCAGCACCACATCTACACGTCTTTTAAACACCTCCAGGGTGACTCAATCACTTCCCTGAGCAGCCTGTTCCAGTGCATAACTAGTCTTTCAGGGAAGAAATTTTTCCTAATATCCAACCCAATCCTCCCCTGGCACAACTTGAGGCAATTTCTTCTTGTCCTGTCACTTGCTGCTTGGAAGAACAGACTGACCCCCTGCTTCTACAACCTAGTTTCAGGTAGAGAGTGATAAGGTCTCCCCTGAGCCTCTTTTTCTCCAGGCTAAACAAGCCCAGCTCCCTCAGCCACTCCTCATAAGACTTGTTCTCCAGACCCTTCACAAAATTCATTACTCTTCTTTGGACACAAAGTGCCACTAAGAAGATTCCTCATTACCTTTTGAGGATCGTAGCATTTAAAACCTTACTACAGGAAGACACGTCAATAAGACAGAAATGAACCACAGCTTTATCTGTTCCAGAGAATGGCTCTAAGTAATGAAATGTTTAGAAGTTCAGTTCCACTTCCTCTTTTTTACCTTATTTTGTCCAGAAGTGAACATTTATTAAGCACATTTTTTATCTTACACTTGACAAATTCACTCTGCTCTCTGATGGAAGAATATTTTTGCTTAATCCAATCATATAAGAAATCCTCAAATTTCCATCAAGTCAAGACTAATACACCCTGTATCACTACTGACAGTAACTCTCATGCTTGCAGCTGAAGCTGAGCTTCAAGATCTATAGGGTCTTCCCTTTCCAATGGACTTAAACTATAACTACAATTTAAACAAGCAGAAAAAGACAGTTCTGATTCTATAAAATACTTTTTTCACTTTTCCTTTTAACAACATATTTAAAGCATATTATAATAAAAGTAAATACACATTTCTACCCAATTTTCTTGAAAGTCTGCTTACCACTTACTTATTTAAAAAAGGTGGCTTGCAAAAAGAACAGCAGTAATTTAGCCTGTACATTTCTCTCTCAGTACAGCATTGCTTCAGCCTTATCAGTCATTTACCTCATATTTGGAATTTGCTTAGTTGTTCTTGCTATTAATTAGCAATTATTTTTACAATTCAGAATGTAATCTATTAAATAATTTTCAAGGAGAAAAAAGTTTAGAAAGAGAAGACTAAGCACTTTGATTATTTTCATGCCCTAATATCTTAATAGCTGGAGGTTCAGACAAGAACTCAGGCAAGGAACCAGTGTTTTCCAAGCTGCTTTTGGAAGGTTTTGTGAAAAAACATTTGTGATTTGTGAAAATGAAAACTATGTATTTCATCTACTACAGAGCAATACTGCAATATTTTTTCAGATTTTTAATGGTAGTCAATTGTACGCCACTTTGCCAAATATGCAAACTTTAGAAACTGCACATGCCTCCTGTTAGATAATACATCTAGGCAAGAGCCATGCTGCTGTAGAGAAGCCCAGACACTTAAATTTCCATATCAGGATAGTAAAAAGGCCTAAGCCTCCAAGTCCAAAGCCCTTCACAGCTATTAACACCATATAACTTAAAAGTATCTTCATAAGGTATCTAAACCAAGAGTCCTGGTTGCCTGTACAGTCAATAAAATCTCTGGAGAGCAAGTGTTTGCTAAGATAGCCACTGAACACACAGTAATTCTAGGCTCCTAGCTCAACCATCTAAGCTGCTCTGAATATCTGAATAGTTTTAGATTTTTCATTCTTTTGCTCATGCATGTACGTAATTCTCTCAGCTATTAAGAGGTTTGTCAAAGGCATAATCAAATTAGACAAATCTCAGCCTTGATCCTGTAATTCAGCAGCAGGCATACCTGTCCACCCTTGAAAGAGAGATCCAGTCGAAACCACTGCCTCAGAGGAAGGCTGAAGCTAGTTTTCACTGCAAGGTCATCTCCTCTCATGAGGTGCACCTGTATATGCACATAACCTGACAGAGCAACAAACAGAGAAAAAGGAAATAAACACCACAGAAGTATCAACATTAAAAATGGGCTTCCTAATGTATTATTCACAGTGATTCTATCTACTTCATCTTCTTCACCACCAGAGATCTTGGCACTCATGAGGTAAACACTCCACATTTCAGTTACACATCTCAGATGCTAATGCCCAGACTCTCACGTGAAACCACGGACTCAAAACCAGCTGCTGGAAGGATAAACACACTAAACATAAGGCAAACAGGGAGGGTACCACAATTGATCTCAAGCATCAGAAAGCAGACATGGCTTGCAGCAAACAGCAGACAATGGTATCTACTCAACACTCAACCACTAGCACAGGAGAATGCAATGATCAAGCATGAAATGACTACCCTCCACTACTTGGACTTGCAGAAGCTGCACTTGTGGTCCGAGCTCCAACGAGCAGAAGAGGCTACTATGATACTCTAGTCTAACGCTGAGAATAAAACTGGCCCTAAAACCTCTTCAAGCAAATCTCTTGTCAAGGGGCTAACTCCCAGTAGAGTTGCCATTTGTTCTTCAAAGAAAAGCATCCAATTTAAAATGGACAGATTAATAATCTAGATTAATTAATCTAGACAGAAAAAGATGGAAATAGTAAGAATAATAGATAAGAAAAGATTGGTTGTGAAACTTAAGAAGGGGGAAAAAAATAATGTCTTATGAGAAAGCCAGCCAAATCTGCCCACTTACGTCCTCTATGAGCCTGCCAGCCAGCCCCCAGCTGCTGAACTTCAATCTCCATCAGAGGCTGAAGAGCTGTCTTCTGGCAGAACATTCCTCTACTACAAGTGTTGCTAGACTATGACAGTGCTACCTCTTAACTTTTTTATGGATCAGGGAAACAAACTGTGCTTCTTGAGCACTGCAATATAGGCAAGATCTTGAATCATTTGGACTTTTTCTGAGGCTATTTAAAATTTCCAAAGATTTTAATGTAGTGTCTATAGAAGGATTGAGAATAATATTAAAATAATATTATTTTAATAAGAATAGCAAAGGTTGTTCATTGAGATAAGACTCTTTAAAACCTGTGTGTTTTCCTGTCCTGTAGATTGAGTCTATTAGCCAAGACTAGATGGTATGCAACTATTTCTCAGTTTTACCTTATTTAATTAGTAGCTACTTTCCTCCTGAGACACTATAGTCAAAAAGGAACATTTTCCAAGGGGTCAGATTCACAAAATAGGTCTGATAATATATTTATAAATGCTATTCTTAAGTACAAATCTTTAAAGACTATATTAGACCCCTTCCAAAGGCCATGAATAACACCACTTACCTTCCTCATTTAGAAATACAGCAGGAGTACTATACATTTCTTTTGGATCAATAAAATAGAGTATACCACATAGATCCTTTTCACAGTGATGGAGTAAATACAGCCAGATTGAAACGGTGAACCTGCATGGGCAAAAATAAAAAAAAATCCACTCCTCATGAGAAATCTCCCTATAGAATTTGAAAAGCATGCATTTCACTTTAATTTAGCAAACCTGTTTCACACATGTAATCTTCAGAATAGAATACATCCTCTGCAGTGAAAAATCTTCAGAGCAACAGTATTTAAGACTCTTGGATCTGTAATCTCCTTTTAACCACGCACTTTTGTGGTAACAACATGAGAGGAGAGTAAGGGAGTGTTATCTGAATCAATTCCAGAATGTTGGGTCAGAGCTACTGCCGGATCCCACATCAATAGGGAACTGAAAACACGACCAAGATGACCTGAAGCCAACCCCCCTGCATGCAGGCTACAGTACAAAATCCCCAAATGCATGGTCTTGTAATCTTGGTTGTGGAAGCCAGGAAGAACTAAGCTGTGTCTTATACACTAAATGCCAACTGTGAAAATGTGCTCGGGAGAAGCAATTAAAAATTAATCCAGCATCTGGGTAGTACAGATAGGTATGAAGAGCTGTCACAGAGCCATCACAGGATAAATAAAGGTGGAACCTGTGCAAACTATGGAGCAGTGCAAAATAAAAACCCGAAGACCTGACAACACTATCTACCTATTAATTTCAGTTTATAATGTTTGAATTGTTTATAATGCTTTAGAATTGGGTCAGCTTGCCTTGCTTCTCTCTCAAGAAGCTGCTGAACACAGAGTACCTTGTATCTTTTCCTGAACTAAACCAATATAGGTCTGAAAGCCTAAGACCTGCTCTCTTGCTTAAAAAAGATGCAAGGGTGGTGAAGTTTTCCCCAATAGAGTCTATAACTCAAACAACTAATAACTCCATATCCTCCAGAGATGGTACATGCTTGAGGTAGAAGGGTTTTCAAATCACAATCACCTGTTTATTGATTCTTACAACCTACAGGCAAACACTGTGCTTCCAGAAATACTGCTTATGCTCATGTAGCTCTCTTTTCATCTTTCATCTCTGGCAATACAGCAAGCTTCAATGCCACAGCCTCCATTTAGGCCTTGATTGCCAGTCTGAACACATAATTTGTTCTGGACAAACGTCTCGGGGCAGAGTTGGGATAATGCTGACTCCTTTCCCCCAGCTGCTGCTGCAGAATGCATTCTGTACGGCGTGAGCCGCCCCTCACAGTCCCAGCCTGTCCTTACTGCGGGCCGCCCGCTGGCAGCTACCCCAAACGGCAGCTGTCTGTCTCCAGTCCTCTTTCTTTACAAATCCCTGACTGAAATCAAACGAGTTAGACCCATCTGCATCTATTGGCCTGCTGGTGCACCAGGGAACCACTGCCCACATGCGGAGAACTGAACAAAAACGCTCTTCTTCTTCCTAACAGAGCTACCCCAGGCTGCCACTCACACGACCGTAGCACTCAGGCAATGCTTTGGGTTAGACACAGGAGACACCACCCAAAGCCACGAGAAGGTGGAACTGTGGGGAGCAGGTAAAGACCTGCATAAATTCATGCCATATATTCTCAACCAGAGTTTGCGTGCCTCAATGCCAGAAGCAGAATGCAAGCATGCTGGTGAGCAGTGGGCTGTGCAAACCAGGCTCTCACCCATCCAGAAGAGGCCAGGAGCTAAAAATTCCTCTGTACTTACGACTTCAGGGCTATAGTTTGAGGGCTAATAATTTGTATGCAACCTAGACTATCTAGCAAGCCTTCTTTGGCACTCATTGTGGTCACAGCCCAAACACAAACGAGCAGGCAAGTTCCAGTTCCTGCAATCATTTCCTATTTCTATAATAATGTTGCCAGGATAACAGCATCTGGTGGAAGGGAGATATATTTATTTATCTCTCTATATACTTCTTCCTCTAAAGTTGCAAAATATGACAGAACACTTGTCACAATCTGGGGAGGGAAGAGCAGAGAAAGATGATCTTCCCAGAGTGATGCTTCTGTAACTGAAGAACATGCAGGGGCTAAGGGGCTTTACTCCTTTACTCCAGTCCAGCTAGGACAGTTTACACAGTGATGGTGAAAGGAGACAGTGTAAGCTCAAGCTGGGAGACTTACCTAGGCTGGAGACTCTATCACTAATGGCATGTCAGATGCAAAATAAACTAGAGTGTGAATTTATAAGGAAAAAGCTGCTCCACATTGCTTGCCCTTGCAAGAAACTGTACTCTGGACTTAAGTCTGCCAACCGTGTTTGAAATGCAGATCTCTGTCATGCAGAAAACCCCGGGCTAGCTAGTCATGAGACAGACATGACAGCACCTAACTGCTAACTCACCCTCTGCACCTAACTGCACCTAACTGCACCTAACCAGCTCAGTTACACCTGCTACTGGCACCTCTGACACAGCACTGCACTGACACCCACTGCAAGTATCTTTCTGAGGTTCAGCTTAAGCCTCCCCAAAAATGACACCAGAGAACAGAAGGAATTGCTAACCAGTTCCTCACGAGCCTTTCCTTAAATTAGTAGGCAGTATTCTTTTAACTTGTGGTATAGCTTAAGAGTTTAAGTACATTCTATAGCCTTCAATAATCAATTACAGCCCACTTCAATTAGTTGCCTATACTTACATGGGATAATCAATCTGATGTTGTCTGACTGTCTCAAGTTCTCTGTTTTCAAATTGTTCAAATTTCTTCACGATTCCTGTTTTCTCCCCACTGGAAGCATATATAAAGTGGAGAATCTGGACATCATCTGCAAAATACAATCTTTCTTAATCTGCCAGACAACAAGCATTGGTAGTAATTAGCTCACACTCGTACAGTCAAACATTTGAATCACACAAAAGATTAAAAATTAACACAAACCTTCATTAAGTCCTTAAGAAGAACTTCACTCACTGTTATTAACTACATTACAGTCTTGGACCAAATAACCCCTGGAAAGTGAAGTGGAGTGCAGTGGAGTCCACTTCCAGATGGTATTAGAAGCAGGGAAGGAACAGGCTTATTTAAATCCAAGATAGTTAAAGGAACCAGCTAGAAAGGAACAAACCTTCCATTTCTGTTACTCACTTAAATCTCATCCTATCTTTGGTTATGCCTATGTGACACTACTCCACCACTCTTGGACTTGCTCTCCATTCTCAGCTCTCCATTTTATACTGTATCTATGAACAGATACCAATTCTGTTCTTAACTGATATGCATAACCCTGTAACAAATCTCATAAAGCTGCCCCTTTTAAGAAACAGGAAAAACATCTTCAAGGCCATGATGTGTCATGAGCCTTCCTAGAAAAACCACCAAAACAAAACTAAACCAAACCCAAAAGCCAAGCAATTTCTTGTAAGATTATTTTAAAAAATAAATTCAAATTAAATGTTATTTCCTCCTATTTCTTGTTACACTGTTTTTGTCTATAATACAAGATGTTTCACAGTGTTGTCAGAGATCACATGCTGTCTCCAACAAGTATTTTGGAAAGCCTTGGAAGGAAACAGCACCATTGCTTCCCCGTTCCAAAATAAATGACGCAATTAGTACTATGGGATTTTCTAGCAAAGAACCCTTTAGAAGTAAATTTTCTTTTTCCTTATAGGTGCTGTTTTAGACATACACTGAAAATAAAAATCATTTGGGGAAAAAAAACCCAACATACAGTTTATTGCACTATAAAGACTTAAAAATGTGTTTCTGAGTGTATGGCCATCCTCTTAAGCAGAAGTAGACCAACTAGGTGTGTGAGAATTATGTACATAAAAGCTGCAGGACTGACCCTGAAATAACAAAGTAAGGGACTGAACAAGTCTCTCTGAAGTCAAAGGAATAATGTCTACTGACATCAGTGGGTTTCAAATAAAGTTGTCTGAAAACACTTAGAAGAGAAGGCCAGGCTGCTACACATCTCCAGGCCAGGTGAAATAAGCCAGCTCTGAGGACATGATGGCTTCACTCATTTTCAGCTGTAACCCCACAGTGTTTGTCCAGTAAATCATTCTAATGTAACATTTACCAATTACTACAGGTCTGGACTTTTTACCTGCAAAACAAAGATGTTATGTTATGTTAGTTTCCTTAGGGAAAAACATGACATTATACCTACCACTTTCATGAGGGCACTGAGGTATCCTGTTTGCCTGGAGCATCCATAAATAGTCAGCACCCCACTGAAGACAAAGTTTGTGGTCCTTATATGGGCGCTCAAAAGGGGGAACTGCTTCCAAAAACGTGTAATTCTTGGCAACTGCATCCTGGTAGTCTTCATTCTGCTCCACATCATAGCCACTAACTGATTTGTGACTAATCCATGCATATAATATCACACTGTGCACTATTATTGAGTTTCTGATGATATAATCATCTCTGTAAACCATGACGCTTGGAAATTTCAAATGTACTTGTCGAGTTCTGCTAACATAAAGGTTCTTCTCATCCTTCCATCTCCTTCTATACACTGGTACACCAGTCCTGAACTCAGAGGAAGCTACAGCTTCCAAGTTGATGATACAAGGCTTAGAACATAAATACTGAACTGAAACCACAGAATTATTAAGAACTTTCTTTTCTAAAATGTTTAAATGAATGAAGTCCACATAATTTATGTTTTGTTCAAACTGTGGAGTAACTGCCGTTGTCCGAAATGTCTCCTTTCCAGAGGCTGGCACAAAATTCTGGAAAAAAACCCAAACCACAAAATATGTTAACCAGAGAATCTAAGCTTATGTGATTACTAACATACTTGTAGCAACAACAGAGCCCTGCACGAGCAGAACGTTTATATACCACACTCGAACTCCAAAATCCCAGAGTTCTTTCACGCAGCAGGCAGCCGTGGGTTACGGGAGAGCTGCCACCCCAGGTTTTAATGGCAGCAACTCCCCTAAATCAAATTCTCGGAGTTACGCACGCTTCTACAAACAGCCCGTATTTGCTGGGTGCACCCTCCAGCCCTTCCGCCAGCCGGATCCGCTCTGAGATACTGGGTCACACCTCATGTGTTCACACATCGGCCTCAAGGCTACACACGAAAAGGTACCAGCAGTTATTCACCACACTGCTCTGCACTAGCACTGCCACAGCCTGACGTTTCTCTCTGTGTTTAAAAAGTTAGCTAATTTTGTTACCTCTCCTGCAGGTACCTGAAGGGCAGAATAACAACTGTGGCAGCTCATAATGGTTTCCTCAGAATGAATGAATGTTTGTGAAGGAGCCTATTATTGAAATGTTCCTGTCCTGAAGATGGACTTAGAAATCTGAGCAGCAAGACTAGCAGGCATTTGCCCAGCTTTTGCTCTCCACAGTTATGTGCATTATAATATACTTTGAGAGTGAGCACTTGGACACACACCAGGATTATCCTCCATGCTGAAGTTCTTGTCACTAAGGCCTCAAACAGCTTCTTTTCTGTCTGCTCTGCAGTCAGTGTCCAGCTTCATGCACTGCCAAGGATACCGAGGATTACTCAGCTCAGAGGACCAGCCACCAGCACAGCACTTCTGCCAGGTCCCCTGATCCCTCTGAAATATTCAGAATTGTCTCTTAGGATTACCAGGGAAGCTGGTTGTTAAGATTGCTTAAAATGAGAAGATCTCTCCTGGGTGACTTTTAACTTTGTTAAATTTAAATAAATCAGACTGAAATATATCTTGAATATCTACCTTGGATTGATGGCTTTTTCACTATGATTCTCAAAATATTTAAAAGCTTGGGCCAACTCATTAGCACATTCCTAATTACCTGAATTATGTGCTGTGCACCTGGAGGACAAGACCTTGCCCACGACCCAATATGCAGATCAGTAAAAACCCCTCACAAAAGAAATTATTTTTCATTTTATGTTGACACTCCTTGAGGACTACACTGAAAAAAAATCAAGCCAGTAACACCTGTGAGGGCATAAATATTAGGAAAACTCAGAACTAATGTTACTTATACTACTTCCTTGTTCCTATAGATGAGGATTTTCGATTTAACTATGTGATTAGATGCTATTTTTTGCCCGATCTCTGCCTTCTTAAAGGCACAAAAGTGTGCTAGGGTTGCAACTGGAACACAACTGTGCATAGAGGATACTAGTTACTCCAAGATCTTGACTTTATTTAAGGCAGAAGCTGGAAGACTCAAGGGAATGAGGGAGCTTTTGGATGAGAAAGTTGGCTATCATTGCTAGCACCTGGGTAACTCTAGATAACTAAATTTATTTAAGGTTCTGAGGTCTTTCTGAATAAGCCATTTTCCACAAGAACCACTGAGTGCTCTTTATCTTCTTGTGTCCGACAAAGGACACTGGCAGCCAGAAGCGCAGTGATGCTGAACACTCATAAACAAGTGTGCAAGCACCAAGATATACACTTTGAACAAATAAAATGCAACACACTCCATAATGTCCATATCTAGGCTTTCTACAATAGGCAGTCTCTTCAGAGTGACAGCCGTCCTCTCTGGCTCATTTCCCATTCTCTAAAATGGACTCTGGAAGAATGATGTGTACTGAAGGGGCTAAAAATGGAACAGCAATAGGACGCCGGTGTCCATTTGAAAAGTTACCACCACATCATGTAGTGACACACGTGCAAAACACTGATATAAAAGTTGATTAGAGAACCTTGATTTTAATGGTGATTTGAATATCTTTCAGAGCTTGACTTGACAAAGACACTATTATTTCACATTTGCTACATAGTTCTTCGATTACAGATACCTTCAAAAGCATTAAAAGCACATAGCAGCAGCCACAAATTATTTTAAATCTCTTCCACTTGATCGTTATCATTCACATTTTTTACATTTTTTTATCTTACAGCAGAGAGTACTTGTAAACAGCTTACTCGTTGCGATATGGGGGCTGTGTCATGAGGAAGATGGTAATATATTATGAAAGTAATGCCACGTGGCTATCACAAAATGCAGAAGTCAATCAGGTAGCCACTACCACAGTGTGCTTACCACATACACACATTACTGTCAAAATGCACACAGCCAGTTCTCCATTTTCTCAGGGTCTTAGCCAATACAGAGACATGGGAGCTGGCCTCCAGCGAAGACAGCTTGTGTCTGGCCACTGTGCACTAATAAAGATGCAGCAGTGTATGATGTGGCCATCCAGTTTCCAGAGTGGCAGAAATTTTGTGGTGGGGATTCCAAGGTAGGAAGTTCTGCAACCCAAAGCCAGTTCCTTGTAGAACAAACTCCATGATGATCCTAGAACAGGATGTAACATGACTGCTGATGCATAAGGTTAGCTTCGACTGTGCTAGTCTTACTGCCTTTCCCCTTAGTGCCTGTTCTACTAAATAGCTCCCATAATGTTACTCAAGAAACTTTCCTTTGTATTCTTTGGTGCCTGGGTGTTAGTTAAGACACGTCCTGCAAAAATGCATGAAGCCTGTCAGGGTCTGCTGTCACACCATACCTAACAAACCCTTCAGGAGGCTCGCCCAGTAAGGAGCATGGTGCAAAGACCCCTCAGCGACCCCTGATGCAGCCATGGCAGAGACTGCAGTCTGTAAACTCTTCCAGGCCACAGCTGACTGTGTTATCACTTGGCTGCCCCAACACAGTGTTCCCCAGTGCACCTCATAGTGTGTGTACTATCTACATGCTCCTGCTCCCTGAGAAATCCCAGTTCTTCTGTCTCCATTATTTCTGACGAGGCAGAGTTAATTGTGCATTCACCTTTGACTACAGACAGCAGGGATGAAAGGATTACACGAGTGTGATTATGGGATTTCAATAGACCCGTTCCTCCTCACAGTAAAGAGGCGAGCCACACTGGATTCAAAACATTACCAAAAACTAGACAGAATTCAATAAGAAAGACATAGAAGCTTTGTTGCATGGAACAACTTCACCACAAAAGCTGTAGAAGTTTTTTTCCATGATCTTTTTTTTAAAACCTGCTGAATCTGAGGGAGTTAGCGCATGTCACTGCATCAGGTGTTGGGGTAAAAACCACTGTGGGAGGCAATCACAACCACCGGTAGAATGTGAAAATTTTCAGCAGCATAATATTACAGAAATTACGAGAAACCATTCTTTCACTCCTGAGTATAAGATCTCAGCAGGACCCTCCCTGAGCTCACCCCTGCTGAAACTCCACGTAACCCTAAGGAACGGCACCTGCTTGCACAAAGTGAGGATAACCGTGGTGCTTTATCTGTGAACGCCTGCCATGTCATGCTAGATTTTAAGATCTGTGAAAAGCAGACATGCCAAAAAGGCTGTTGATCTTCTCCCAGTCAGCATCAATATCATACAGGCACACAATGGCTTCAACTGGAATTTGTGTGCAGCAGCATAACGGAGGAAAAAGTACTGTAGCAGATGTCTCCAAAATAGATCTATCTCAGTAAGCCAGTGCAGCACCGCACGCACCCGTGCCCCTGTGCTTGGCTACCAAAGGCACCCCCTTCTCTCAAGCCCCGAAACTGGACGTCACCTACGACGGGAAGCCTTCTCACTCTGGACGTGACGCCCTAACGTTCCCCAGCTCGGTAAGACAGCCTCAACCGGCGCTGGAGCGCGGG
>NW_008603849.1:0-1447 GCF_000691845.1 Merops nubicus | reverse complement strand
AAAATGGGCAGACCGTCCTCAAAATGGGCATATCTGTACCCAAAATGGACCTGCTGCCCTCAAAATGGGCAGAAGTGTCCTCAAAATGGACAAAACTGACCTCAAAATGGGCAGACCGTCCCCAAAATGGGCAGATCTGTACCCAAAATGGGCAGAAGTGTCCTCAAAATGGGCAGAACTGTCCCCAAAATGGGCAGAACTGTCCCCAAAATGGGCAGAACCATCCTCAAAATGGGCAAAACTGTCCCCAAAATGGGCAGAACCGTCCTCAAAAGGGGCACATCTGTACCCAAAATGGACCTGCTGCCCTCAAAATGGGCAGAACTGTCCTCAAAACGGGCACATCTGTCCCCAACTTGGGCACATCTGCCCTCAAAACGGGCAGAACTGTCTCAAAAATGGGCAGAACCGTCCTCAAAAGGGGCAGATCATCCCCAAAATGGGCATATCCGTCCCCAAAATGGGCAAAACTGTCCTCAAAATGGGCAGAACTGTCCCAAAAACAGGCAAAAGCGTCCCCAAAATGGGCACATCTGTCCCAAACTTGGGCATATCTGTCCCCAAGATGGGTAAATCTGTCCCCAAAATGGGCACATCTGTCTCCAAAACAGCTTCAGTGTTCCCAAAATAGGGGTAACTGTCCCCAAAGTGAGTTCATCATCCCCAAAACAGGGATAAGTGTCCCCAAAATGGGCACATCTGTCTCCAAAACAGCTTCAGTGTTCCCAAAATAGGGGTAACTGTCCCCAAAGTGAGTTCATCATCCCCAAAACAGGGATAAGTGTCCCCAAAATGGGCACATCTGTCTCCAAAACAGCTTCAGTGTTCCCAAAATAGGGGTAACTGTCCCCAAAGTGAGTTCATCATCCCCAAAACAGGGATAAGTGTCCCCAAAATGGGCACATCTGTCTCCAAAACAGCTTCAGTGTTCCCAAAATAGGGGTAACTGTCCCCAAAGTGAGTTCATCATCCCCAAAACAGGGATAAGTGTCCCCAAAATGGGCACATCTGTCTCCAAAACAGCTTCAGTGTTCCCAAAATAGGGGTAACTGTCCCCAAAGTGAGTTCATCATCCCCAAAACAGGGATAAGTGTCCCCAAAATGGGCACATCTGTCTCCAAAACAGCTTCAGTGTTCCCAAAATAGGGGTAACTGTCCCCAAAGTGAGTTCATCATCCCCAAAACAGGGATAAGTGTCCCCAAAATGGGCACATCTGTCTCCAAAACAGCTTCAGTGTTCCCAAAATAGGGGTAACTGTCCCCAAAGTGAGTTCATCATCCCCAAAACAGGGATAAGTGTCCCCAAAATGGGAATAATTGTCCCCAAAATAAGGACAACTGTCCCCAAAAGAGCCACGTGCCCCCCCAACAGGGGGGTGGCAGCCCCTAGAGGACCCCCCCCCACCCCAGGGTAGGGTTGGGTACCCCCAAAACAGGCTGGTTCCCC
>NW_008603848.1:1270-11575 GCF_000691845.1 Merops nubicus | reverse complement strand
ACCCAGCTGCAGGACCTTGCCCTTGGTTGAACCTCCTGAGATTTGCCTGGACCACTTCTCCAGCTTGCCTAGGAGATGCTGGGGTGGGGTTTGCTTTGGGCTGGCACACACAGCCCCAAGAGAAGCCTCTTACCCTAGTGCAGGCACCACCAGGAACAGCCACTCCCCCTCCTGGCCTCAGGGCCACCTCCAGAAACAGTTTTGGACCCACCACTGTCCACCAGGCCTCGGGCAACCAGCCAACCAGTCTGAGTTTTGCTGGGTACCTCCCAGAGGACTCCAAAATCCAGGATGCAAAGGGGCCTTTTACAGCCACGTGAAGGATTCGGGTGCCAGCCTGCAGCACCTCCAACACAACCCACGTGTGGAGCAGGCAAAACCCCCCCCAGCAGCCAGCCAGCGTGGCTGTGTGGTGAAAGACAGGTCTGCACTCAGCTGGAGAAGATCTCTGAGGTGCAAACGAAGCCCTTGTCCCCACCCAGCACCCAGGAAGGTCACCCCATGTCCCCAACATCTTCAATTTATTGTGTGATCTACGCTGACTAACAGCAGCACAACCAATCTCTCCTTTTTCTTCCAGGAAACAGCTCAGGAGTGTTGGGATGATGGTTGGACTGGATCTTAGAGGTCTTTTCCCAGCTGAATGATGGCAGGATTCTATGATAAATGCAAATAAAGCAGCTTTTTTTTCACTTGGAAACCCAGAGGCAGAGGGAAATAGCAGCGTGAGAGATTCTCTGCGGCCCAACGCTGATTTTCAAAGAATGTGAAATGTAGGACAGAGGAGAACAGAGAGGGTGTGAGGAAAGGGGGGGGCTGCTGGCTGCCCTCCTTCACGGGGGGCTCTGAAGTTTCACCCCGTTGGGTGCTCACCTTGAACAGTCCAGGGCACAGGCAGCTCTCCCCCCGCCGAGCTCCCAATTAACCAGCCCCCTGCTTCCACCAACGTGTGGGGTTTTACTGCAGAAATAGCTCATCTCTACAGCCAAAGGGGGGAAAAAAGAGTCACCTCCTCTGGTTACCAATGAAAAACCTCCATGTTTTGAAGGAAATGGTGGAATTTTCCCTCCCTGACCCCCTCGCTCTCTGGATGTGACACAAAGAGGTTCAGCTGGAACAAAAGGAGTCAGGTGGCAACGTGGGGATGGGGCTTGAGGGCATTGAGACATCCTGACACTAATGGCTGGAAAAGGATCTGTAGGTTTTTCTACAAATGAGGCAGTTGTTTTAGAGATGCCACCACACTCCAGAGGAAGCCAGAGCAGTGCTGGAAGGTCAAATGATTTATAAGGAAGAGAACAGAGACATAGGAACCATCCCAGGCCCTTCCAACGCAGCCAGGGACTCCAGAGCCACCCTACCAGAGTAAAAAGCCCACAGAGGTGGGGACAGAAAGAGAGTGGAGATGGCCCATGACCCTGAGAGCATTACACACCCTCCAGAGGAGAGCCCTGAAGAGCTCCTGGCGTAGTCTGCTTTGCCTTTTCTTGGTAGCCCTGGCTGAGTTATGCAAGATAAAATATGAGGCTCTGCCAAGCAGCCAAGAAGTTTTATGTAAGTTCCCTCGCTGGCTTTGCACGGCTCCACTCCCACGAGGAGCTGGGCAAGATAAGCAGCCAGCTTCTCCTCTGCTGAGCCCCAGGGGCAGCCAAGCTGCAGCCAGCCCCGAGGGCAGGGGGAGGCACAGGAGGGGTTGGGATGGAGGAGACCACTGAGGTCATGGAGTCTAACTACCCCCCAGCACAGCCAGGGAGCACCCACCCCTGTCCCTCACCCCACATCTCCACAGCTTGGGAACCCCTCCAGGGGTGGGGACTCCACCACTGCCCTGGGCAACCCTCAAGGGGGAGAAATTGTTCCTCAGGGACAACCTCAACCTCCCCTGGGGCAACCTGAGGTTTCCTCTTGTGCTGTCCCTTGGGAGCAGAGCCCGACCCCCCCCTGGCTCCAGGCTCCTGTCAGGAGCTGTGCAGAGCCAGAAGGTCTCCCCTGAGCCTCCTTTGCTCCAGGCTCAGCACCCCCAGCTCCCTCAGCTGCTTCTCACCAACCAGATTTATGCTCTAGATTCTTCCCCAGCTTCATTTCTCTTCTCTGGACACGCTCCAGCCCCTCAAACAAACCCAGTTTTTCCCCTCGAGTGCCTGGGTGTCTCACAAAAAGGAGGTGGTCTCACACACTGAGGTGTGAAGCCCAAAAAAACCATCCTGGATTAAACACCCTCAGTCACAAACCTGAGAGAGATTTGTCTGCAGCCCTCCCAACACCCATCTGGGAATGAATGTGAAGGGCATTGACTGGAACCATCCCCTTCCCTGCTTGCTCCTCATCAAGAGGATATTATGGATCTAGTTGAACAGATGGTTACAGATGCACTTTGGGGAGGAAAATAAAGTATATTTTTGGGCATTCTGGAGCAGCCAGCACAGCACAGCCAGAACTAAGCACAAGTAAAAGCTGCCTTGTGTTATGACAATGTGAGGTACTACCAGCTCCCCATCCCTGTGTCCTTTTGCCACACCAACATCTGGCCACCAAGGGGGCTGCACCCAGCTGGAAAAGGTGGAAATGCTCTGAGGGAAAGGTCCCCACAGGAGCTGTGCAGACAGGGTCTGTGGGTTTGGGGTTTTCATTTTATTCCTCCACTTCCCAACAGCCCAATGTTATTTTTTATCAGGTGTTTCTACTCCCATTCACACCTAACCTACATTCCTCTCTTCAAAGCTGAGGCCAGGGCTCAAACAGAGAAGTTCAGCACCAGCAAGGCCACTTTGTGCTTGGAGAAAGCTGAAGTTTTGGGAGCTCTCATTAGCAGGGAACAGAACTTTGAGGATGGATGTCATCTGCACCAACCTGCTCCTGTGCTTCTCCAGCAGGGGCTCCAGGCCAAAGCAGGGAGGGGTTGAACCTCAGCAGCTAGAGCTTGCCACAAACTGGCTGTTAGTCCTCATGTTTGTTAGCCACTGCTCAATATTCCATGGAATAACCTTTATTCTCTTGAAATGATGGACTGGACAGGCATCTCTGGTCACAAAACACCCTGGTGGGTTTGCTTGAAGAGTCCCCACGCTGGTCTGTGTGGTGGTTTCTCTCCCTGGGGTGCCTCAGGGCAAGTTTACATGAGAGCCTGCAAAGCCAGATGTGTGCTCCAGACCCATTTTTCAAAGCCTGGCTCGAGCCCTGACAAATAATCTGGGTCATTTTTCAGGCTGAAGCAGAGCTGGCAGAGCCCCCCCTGACCCTGCTCTGGCAGAGCAGGGCTGCAGAAGTGAGCTGGGAAGAAGGTGATGGGGAAGCAGAGAGGGGCACAGCCTCTTGCCACCCAATTGTGTGGGCAGAAGTATCTCAGGAGAGTCACCAAGGAAAGGCAACACCTTCCTGGTGTAAATGCAGCAAGAGCCAGCAAGGATAATTATTGCCAGATAATTATTGCCAGATAATTATTGCCAGTTCTGTCTGCCCTCCTCCAAACTTTTCCAGGTTCTTTCTCATCTTCCAAGGGCAGCAGTTTTCCCTCCTTGCTCTGGGTAAGAAGCCTGAGATTTCAGAAGCTCTGAAGGCTCACAAAGGGAGCTAAAATAATAAAAACAAGCAGAGAGTTTTGTTTCTCACCTCCTGGCCAAGCTGCAGGAGGAGCCAGCCCTGCACAGAGCTGAGCATCAGCCACAGTCAATCATGGAATCATTCAGGTTGGAGAAGATCTTTAAGATCAAGTCCTACCCTTAACTTAACACCTCACACCCCATCCACATTAACAACCCAGCACACAAGACTTTGGGTATCTTTATCATTTTACAAGCCTAAACTCCTCCTTCAAACACAGAGGAGCATTAGCTGCAGTTTGTAAAGCCCTGGTTTGACCCAAAAACCAGTCAGAGCTGTGCTGCTGGGAGCTGAGGCTGTGTGCAACTGGTTCAGAGAGCTCGTTCTGCTCCCTACCTTGAGCCAGACTCCTGTTTGTAGGGCGACCAGAATATCTCCACACAATACCCCTAAAAATATCTGTATTGTACATTCAACTCTATCAAGCTGAAGGATTTCTTCCAGCTGAACCCTTCCCACCAGCAGACCCACCTCCACCACCCTTCAGTCTAGGGGGAACACCCCAATTTTGAGGCCACGTTGATTTCTGGTGACTAGAACCTGGCACGAAGAGTCTGTGTCCAAAAAAAAAAGGCAAGTGCCAGCCCTGTGCATCAAAACACAGCTATAAACAGAGTGTGTGCCAAGCCACCCAGCCCCAGCCAGGCTCAGAGCTCCCACAAACCCCCAGTGCAAAGCCAAGAGGCTGGGAACCCCTAAAACCTCCCCAAATCACAACCCATCTGCACATTTTGGAAGCTCTACAGCTTCTGAAACCTGATGGCTACTGGAAACCTTAAAAACTTTCATCAGGATAGAAGGTAATTAACCTGTTCTGCTGGCAGAACATCCAGCACAGGCAACAAATGGTGTTATGGGGCTAGGAAAATAAAAAACCAAGGTGCCTTTGCCAAAGTCAAAGGTAGCTGCTCAAGGAAGGGTCACCACCAGAGCTGTCTGCCAAGAAGACCAGCCCAGGAGTGGCTACAATGGCCCCTTGCCAGGCTACTGGCCCACGAGGTGGAGCTGGCACCCTGCTCCCTCCCCGTGCTCCTCCAGGAGCTGGGTGAGATTAAACCTGGGAGTATTTAATTAGAACAGAGGCGACTTAAGGCTGTCACTGCACATCAGGCACTTGGCTCTCAGCAGGAGAGCTGCCCACAAAGCTGTGCCTACGTCCAGAGGCTCTTCCTGCCCAGGTTCCTGCCCCAGGGCCCTGCTGCAGCACTGCTCTGGTTCCTGGCAAAGGGCTCTGCAGCTCAGAGACTCGGCAGGGCAAGAGGGAACAGCCTCAAGTTGCCCCAGGGGAGGTTGAGGTTGCCCCTGAGGAACAATTTCTTGCCCTGGAGGGTTGCCCAGGGCTGTGCCAGGCTGCCGGGGTTCCCAAGCTGTGGAGATGTGGGGTGAGGGATGTGGTTTAGTGGTGACCTGGCACGGTTGGGCTCAATGATCTTGAAGGTTTCTTCCAACCAAAACCTTTCTATGCCATCTCAAAAATGCCCTTGGTGGGCACCAAGTCTCCTCAGCCTCCTCAGGAGGATGCAGACACTGGCAGGCCCTGCAGGGAGGCCTGACTGGAAGCTTCCAGCACCCACCCTGCTGCACTGGTTTGTCTCCTGATGCGGATTTGCCTGGGATTGTCATTGAGACAATCTGTCCAAAGTCCTCTGTGGGGCCACGGGCTCCTCACACCACTGAGTACCAACCCACCAGCCAAGGACAGCACAGAAACCCTCCACACCAGCTGGGAAAAGGCTCTTTTGGGAGACTGCAGACTCTCCAGCAGCTCTGCGGACTTGTAAGCAGTTAAAAATAAAAGTATTCCTATGAAATCCAGTCTGCTGTTCACTTTGGGGCCACTCATGCCAAGAAGTATCTTGAGGGGCTGGAGCATGGACAGAAAGGGACAATGGAGCTGCTGGGGAAGGGTCTAGAGGCCAAGTGTGTGAGGGAGCTGGGGGTGCTGAGCCTGGAGCAAAGGAGGCTCGGGGGAGACCTTCTGGCTCTGCACAGCTCCTGACAGGAGCCTGCAGCCAGGGGGGGGTCGGGCTCTGCTCCCAGGGAACAAGGGACAGGAGGGAACGGCCTCAAGTTGCCCCAGGGGAGGTTGAGGTTGCCCCTGAGGAACAATTTCTTGCCCTGGAGGGTTGCCCAGGGCTGTGCCAGGCTGCCCAGGGCAGTGGTGGAGTCCCCCCCCCTGGAGGGGTTCCCAAGCCGTGGAGATGTGGGGTGAGGGACACGGGGCAGTGGGGACCTGGCAGTGCTGGGGGGGGAGGTTGGACTCGATGACCTTAAAGGTCTCTCCCAACCCTTTTGTGACCCTATGAAATAATCATTCCCCAGCACAGAGGCTCACAGCAAAGCTGGCACCTTCCTCCCAAGGTGGCCATGGGGGGGATGGTCCCAGCTGAGCCATGGGGGTCACTGCTGAGCTCGAGCACAGAAGAAGGGGGGGAAAAGAAAAATAAATAGAAGGAAAAGAAAAAGGCCAAGCAAACAGCTGCAGCTGCTTTATAAAAGTGAGCTCCCCAGCAGAGCCAGGAGGGGATTCCTCGATGTCAGCAGCAGGGAGGATCCAGCACCTGTTCCCCCAGGGTCCAGAGCTGCCAGCACGGCCACTAATAGATAGAGAAGAACAGGGGGGGCTTTGTGTCAACAGCAAATCCCCCACCTGCCAGCCAACAAGAAGCTGATCCCCCCCACCCCTTGTTGGCAGGGGCAGGGGGTGCTGGCTCCCCTCTGCAAGCTGCTTTTAGCAGGCAGGGTTTGGCACAGACCTTGCAGACCTCGCCCAGGGGAACGTTGGAGGTGGGAATTGGCTGCTCCACGTGGGAGATTTTGAGGAAAGGAGCATTCAGCAGCTCCTCAGAGGAGCCACTGGTTTGTTGTGTCCAGCTAAAGGTAGTCACAGTGTCAATGAAGGAGAATTGGAGGGGAAAAAAACATCCCATTCACATCCAACAGGTTCTCAGTTTCCTTCATGCTTCAGCCTGAGCCTGGCTCAAAGTCACGCTGGTTAAACCATTTTTTGCCATGTGCTTCCTCTGATTTTTGGCATTCTATGATTCTATTTACACCCACATATCACCTCCTAACCACACGAGGTGCAGATGCCCTGAAGGGAGCTGCAAACTAATGGAAATGGGCCCAGTGGCCACACTGGAGATCAGCCAGAGCAGCTTCCTCACACAGCAACGTGTAAGTAGCCCAAAAAATTGGCAAAATGAGCTCTAGGGATGCTTTCAGAGCAGCTCCATCTGACAGGGATGGAATGTGATGACACAGCCCCCCCCCCAGTTATTGCTGAGCCAGCAAAACCAGTGTCTCTGTTTGGGGTCTTCCCCCAGGAAGCTTTTGTGTCATGTAGCCAAGACATCCCCTTTGGGATATCCTCAGTGCTGCCTGAGGAGCCATTTTACCACGTTTGCTACAGCAAGTGAGGGCAAGGAATATCTTCTAGAGCAGGCTGCAGGAGATTCTTACTGGGATCACTGCTTGTCTCCCTGAAAATCACTGGTTTTACACAGGGGAGATGGGAATCCTCACCAGATCCACCTTGGAGCAGGGAAAGGCTTTCAACTCCTGCCTCAGAGCCACCACCGTTGCCAAGGCAGTCACTAAAAGGGTGGGAAGCACTTCAAAGCAGGAGATTCAGGGAGACTTATAGGGAGAGGAACCCCAGAAGCCCTCTCCAGGCATCATGCCCAGCTCCCAGCTGGAGGAGGTCACACTGCCCACCTCTGCTCTGTGGTGAGATCTTCTCAAGGCTTCCTAGCTGGGGATGCTGCAGCTAGAGCCAGCAGTGAGGTTGTTCTCTGGAGGTCTGCAGCCTGGAGAGCCCCACACTCCTCTTCCCTGCTAGAAAAATCTCCAAAAGCTGCCTGAGATTTCATTTTCCAACCACTTTTGAGCACCCACCATCTCATCTCTGCCTCATATCACCCTAACCAGCGATGCTCCATGGACAGAGCTGCTCCCCTTCTTCTCCTACAAGCTCCCTGCCCTGAAGGGGTTTCCCACTAGGCTTGACCAGCTCTCAGTTGCCACTGGCATGTGCCCCTTCAGCCCCACGAGCCTGAGGGGGCACATTCTGAGCCAAGCCCTGCATTATAGGATAATACTGCTGCCTTTAGGTCACCCGTTTCCTCACTCCTACTCCTTAATGACATCTAATTCCATCACCATCCACCACACAAACGAGCTGAAAACACCCCCCACCATCCCCAAAGCACCAAGATCCAACAGGGAACACCTGGAAAAACAGCCAAGCTGGGAAGGATCCCAGACAAATATAGGTCTCTGAGGAGTATCTTTAGATTAGCAGGAGGCTCTGCCCGCCCCGAGACCCCAGGATTTACCTAAATAGCTCCCTTCATCACAAGCAGCCCGCCGTTGGTGGCTATTTTAAGCCAGCACCCTGCCCTACTTCCTAAGGAACAGCTTCTCCTGCCCCCACAAGCCAACGAGCACCAAAACCCTTCAGAGCCAGAGGAGACAAAATTCCCCTCCCTCGACTCCATCGCCTTTTATCCCGTGAATAAAAAACTCAGCCCCCAGCTCATCAGGGCTCATTTCTTCTCCTTGCTGCAGCTCAGGGTCCTTCCAAGCAGGCAGCACACAGCCCAGAGCCCTGGGAATGGGATTAACCTTTCACAGATAGCAGGGAGAGGGGGGAAAAATATTAAACCCAGGGGGGTCTGGAGGGGCACGACCTTCCGTCCTCTCTGTCCCACCTCCAGCACCCAGCTGGAGCATCTGGTGGTGTTCTAGAGGGAAATAAATAAAAAGACAGCCCAATCTGCTTTCCCTGAGGCCTTATCACAGGTTTTGAAATAGGTTTGAGGAGCCAAGGTGAGCGCTGGGGTTGGGATTTTACCAGGGCAGCAGATCCTCTGTCACAGCCTACAAAGAGACCCACCTCTGGGCAGCTCCATCGGGGGGTAAAGGGATGGAAAAGGCACCAAAAAAAGGTCCTGCTGGCTGGGTTTGGGGCAGACCAGGGGGACACGAGGTGCAGCAGAGCCAAACCAACCCTCTTTCCTGCCAGAAAGACCCCAAAAACACCCTGTTCCCAAAATTCAACAAGGCTCCTCGTGCCCTAAGGGCTCTCTGAGCTCAGGACCTTCTTGAGCTCCGTCCAGACAAGTTGCTGCACCATGACACAACTTGCTTTTTCCAGATCCCCCTCCCTCTGCATCTTGACCCTGGTGGAATTTGCACTTTTCCTCTGCCTTGCCTGAGGACATGCACCTTGGCCTTTACCTCCATTTTTAGCCATTTCCTCAGCTCTTCCCCCTCTCAAGTATTTGTTGTTAGCTCCAAACCAGCACCACTAAACAAGACCAACCATCTCAGAAGGCAAAGATGAAATCAACAGCAAGCACAGCCATGGGATTACAGATTTTTGTTAAAACCACCATGATTTCCCTCTTATTTAACACCTCCTGAGCTCCCCTCTGCTTTGCACACAACTGCAAACCTGCTTTTGACTCTTGTCTTGGTGTGCACCCCAAAAATTCTCTACAGCTCCCACCCTGCTGCGACTGGAGAACGTTCAACCATCCAACTGCACTTGTTGAGGTTGTGGAGGCTCCTTCTCTGGAGAGCTTCCAAACCTGCCTGGATGGGATCCTGAAGAAGCTGCTCTGGGTGAATCTGCTTTAGCAGATGGTTTGCAGAGGTCCCTTCCAACCCTTCCCGTTCTGTTATGGTTGAGGGAGGTTCTCCTCCCCCTCTGTGAGACCAGTTTGGGAGGACTGGGTCCAGTTTTGGGCTCCCCAGTTGCAGAGAGACCAGGAGCTGCTGGAGAGAGTCCAGCAGAGGCTGTGGAGCTGCTGAGGGGCTGGAGCATCTCTGTGCCAGGCCAGGCTGAGAGCCCTGGGGCTGGTCAGCTGGAGAGGAGAAGCCTCAGAGGGGATCTGAGCAGTGCTGAGCAAGAGCTGAAGGGCCCCTGGGGGGCAAGAGGCTGGGGCCAGACCCCACGGTGATGGGATTCTGGGATTTCTAGAGGAGGAATTTACATTAAACACAAGGTTGGATGAAAGCTATCCAATTTTCACAAAGGAGATGTGTGCTCAGCCAGCGAGATGAGCCTGCACAGCCCCCAAACCCTCAGCAGCAGCATGGGGGGAAGCTCTCCACAGCCTCTGAAGGCTGCACCTACTGATCTAACACTGGTTTTTGGCTCCCTAGAGGCACAGCTTCTGTGGAAGGCACCAGGAGCTTGGCTGAGCAAATCCCATGGGATTGGACTCCGTGCCTCAGGCAGCATCTCCAAAGGTTCACTGGGAGGAGAGAACAGAGCAGCTCCTCAGGGGGGGGTTCTGTGTGAGCCTGGCTTCACCCCAGCTGATCAGATCACCCCCAGAAACCTTCACCAGGAATTAAAGAGATGATCTACAGCCTATCTGGGAAGTTCACACCACGAACCAGACAGCTGATATGGAAGAGGGCATCATGTCAGGGGTCTAACATACCCTGCCTGTCCCCACCTCAAATGTCTTCCAGCCAGGAAGAAACCAGATATTGCAGAATCCCAGCGTGGTGGGGCTGGGAGGGACCTCTGGGGATCTTCTCAGCCAACCCCCCTACTCCAGCAGCTCACCCACAGCAGGGTGCCCAGGGTCACAGCCAGGAGGGTTTGGGATCACCCCAGAGGAGACTCCACAGCCTCTCTGGGCAGCTGCTCCAGGCTCTGCACCCTTATCCCAAAGAAGCTTCTCCTCC